>NW_008580735.1:1192-16734 GCF_000691845.1 Merops nubicus | reverse complement strand
TCCCTACATGCTACTTGGTGGCCAAGTGATTTCAGAGTCAGTCCAAAAGTTGCTCACAAGTGACTAGTGGAAACAGCAAAATAGTTTCTTCTTGTGATCTTACAGGTTTACTCCACGTTTATTTAATTTTTATTTTGCTCAAATGAACAAAAGCATATTAAGGACAGTTGCTGTTTACTGTCTCTCAATCAGACAAAACTGTCTTATTAACTACCAAGAAAGAATAAAAAGAACGGGAAAATGGCTACTCAGACATCTGGGTAGGATTTTTCCCTCTAAATGATGTAAAAATCTGGAGGAGTGTAGGTGTCCCACTGCACAGCAGTGTGAATAAGCAATTGCCAGGGAAAAGGCTGACCAAGTCACGAAACCAGGCAAGAGCTGGCAGCTAGAACCAGGTCAGAAGAGCAATGGTTCAAATTCTCTTTTCACTTTTAATAGCAGACAGCTGTCACATTTTGTTCCTCCCATCCTGAAGAGTCTGGATTTCTACCATTTTATCTACTTCTATTACCCTGCCCATCACACTCTTCCTCTGCCCTCCCCAGCCTGCTGCCTGGTTTCCCCTCCCGATTTTCCTGCGCTCCCAGTTTGCCCCATGACTGTTCCTGTGTCCTCCTTTCCCTCCACCCTCCACTGGCCCTGGGACCCTGCCCAGGACACAGAGGGGAACACTCCTGTGACCTTCAGTCTAGCTAGTCTGAGCATCATCACCAAATAAAGTGCTATGTGCATACTCTGTGTTCTCAGTGGGCTTGTATTCTGGTTTCTAACCCACGTTGCCACATTCTCACTGCTGTTACTACCTCTGCTTCACTTCACAGCACTCACACCTTCACTTTGCTGCTCAGAAATAGCCCGTGTGCTTGGCTGTGAAGTGGCCCTGCAGGAAAAGCCAGCTGGGCTACAGCAAGAAGCTGCAAAAACTCAAATACAGCATTTACACCTCTGACAGGAAAAGTCATCACCAGGCAGAAGGGCAGAGGCACAGCAGTGGACACAGGAGCTATACCAGCTGTAGGAATGCCCACCCCACATCTCCCCAAGTATTAAAATCTATCTGAGCAGTAAATTGTCCTTTATGTTCCCTGGGAAGTACATACAGAAAATATCAGCACGAAAAATGATGAATTTTTACTCCTAAAGAAAAAAGACTTGCAAATCACATATTCCTCCCATTTTCATCACCTGCACAGGGACATTTAACCTACCCACACACACTCCAAAACCCACACTAGATGGGAGATCCTTCTGTGTGTGACTTTTCAACTCCACAAACTTAGTTCATTTTAAAAGTTAAAATTTACTCTTTCACCACAGTAACTGGACATAGGCTGTTACTGGTTCAAGAGCTAGCCAGTTAACTGCTGAGGAGATAAAGCTGATGTTCATCATACCAGCTACAGAAGCAATCAACACTTGGTGAAGACCTTCTGCAGCCCATACTGCTGCTTTTGCGCTCAGACAAACGCTGCTCATCCGCTCAGAGCACTGGGGAATGATGGAAAAGCAAATAAGGAAAAGCCAGCGCAAGACTGGCTGAGGTACAGCACACACCCCATGCTCTTGGGACAGAGGCTGGCACGGCAGAACAAGAGGAAGGGGCAAGAGGGGTGGACAAAAAAATATTTTTTCCCAGGAGGGTGCTGTTTAGCACTGGAATATCTCACACACTACTCTAGGAGAAAGCACTGACACATGCTTCTCTAAAACATCTATGTCTCTTCTACACAGGCCTCTACCTAGAGCTTGGACAAGGAACGTGTAGAGTTTCTGACATTGTACAATGAATATGACTAAGAATCACAGAACAATGAAGATTAGTGCCAGTATGGGCCACCCTGGAAAAAAGGTTAAATAACCATATGTTCCTAATGGATTATGACATATAGACAAGTCACAAAAGCCACGGAATAGGAGGATAACAAAACAAAACCTAAAAATCCTAACCAAACAAAAAGGGTTACTCAAAAGCACCACTCACTTCACCAACACAGCAATAACTGAAGCAGCAGAAAAGCTCTGGCAGCTTTCTGGTGGCTCAGAGCTACCAACCCAACATTCCATGAGGAAAGCACACGGGAACCAGCGGAGCTGTATCCAGCCTGATGCTACACTAGTAAACTTCTGGAGCACCTAGTTCTATCAACTGTGAGGAATGAGGAACTAGCAGAGCTAACCAGGATCACCAGTGACCACCCACACAGCAAGTGGCTCCCAAAAAAAGGAAGAGACAACTACTGTGGGTTTTAGTCTTTGCAGCAGCACAAAATGACAACACTCACATCACTTCCTGCTCCCAGTGTCAGAGATGTGGTGCAGTGCATTCATCTGCCTGGTTCTGCTTCTGTTTCAATTTTTAATGGGTAAGCATCAACACTAATTCCTCAGAACCATCTAGGTTTTGTCCTTATGTTAATTAAAACTGAATTCAAAGGAAGATCTGAACCCAGCAGCAGTACACGTGAGAAGATTGTGCCAGGAACACTTACACCTATTCTACACGTTTACAGATGTGCTGTGTACAGTGTGGAACACTACAGGGAGAAAATCTGTATCTGCACAGTTATTTAAAATTAAACAAACAAGCATCACTCGTTTTGGAAGTCTTCAATCTCTGGTAGGGTTTTTACAGATGAGCCAGCCAGTGGGCTGTGGCTCCAGTGACTGAACTGAGTGTGGTTTCCTTTTCCCTTCACCAGCAGGGAACATAGGCTGCTACCAAAATGACAACCCCTTCCTCACCCTCAGCCAGCTCCCAGCCTGACCGCACACCCAGAGATCACACCATCACTGGGTGAGCAGAATCAGCTCACCAGATCAAAGGTGAGACCCAAGAGGAAAGAGAAGCATTTATCAGCTGGCACACTGACCTCTCCCTGCAGCCACGTCCCCCCGAGAGCAGGGCAGGAGGGAACAGCACTGGAGCAGGATCTGCCCTTCCAGTGCCAGCTCCAATCAGATGAAACACAACACTCAACGTCCAGCCACGCACAGAGTGCTGCTAAGGTACACCTTAACCCAAGACAAGCAAGCACCAGTGCCAAGAGCAGTCCTGGACTGGCCTACCTTCCCAGCAGCAGTCATCTGCTCCTGCCTTCACCACAGCTCTCTGCAGGGATGCCTACTGAGCTGAGCTGACCAGAAATCACAACTAGGATATTAAACGGGTTTTTTTTCCTCTAGCCTGATGAGTCCCCATACCCAGCTCATTAAAGAGCCACAGAGATGCCTGTACTGGTACAACAGGACAGCAAAGCAGGTCATGGAGGGTAGAGCTGCTCCCTGTAGTAAGCTTGCTGGGTTTGGAGCAGCCTGAAGTACTCGCTGAGGCAGAAACTGAGGTTGCCAACCTGAGGACAGAGCTGTGGACACTGGTTTACTCACCACTGGTTAGAAATGAATGCAGAAAAAAAAAAAGCCAAAGTCTTGCCAGGTGATGTAATCTATTGTGTTTCTTGCATCTTTTTCCCATGTGTGTAGTTTTGGCTTATTACGGTGGCTACACTGTTCTGAACACTAAAAAGCCTGACAAAAAAAGGAACAAAAATACTTACTATTAACCAACAGTGTTAGTAAATCATGTATTATGCAAGAGACTTTTTGCTTTGGTTTATGAAGGAACATATGTTTTAGAGGACTGTGCTGTGAAGAGCAGAACTTCCCAGACAAAAAAAAAAAAAAAATAAAGAAAGCTCTTCTTAATTCTAAGTTCATTTAAGTGCAATTGGACACAGAATGAAGAGTTTATAAGAAGCCTGCTCTGAATGCACTGGGCTAAGCCTACAAAGAAAGAGAAATTAGATCTCTGTCTAGCAGCTATACCCAGAATCTTTACTAACATGTAATCACCTACTGTAAAATTCCCAAGCTATACAAAAAAAATAAAATTTCTCTCCAACACATCTAAACGCAGCTGTCAGGCTAGAAGAGTGCACCCAAAATCCCATGTAGGCACCCAAAACGTACCCAAGAAATAGGCATTAATGAAAGCAGAGCCATGCCAGTGCTGTCCCTCAGGAACACAGCTACAGAGAATGGGCTCTATCCTCCGTGGAGGAGGCCAGCACAGCTTTCCTTCCTCAACTCTTCCACCCTGCAGAGTGAAACAGCTCCAGAAGATATGAATTAAGAGCATTCCAACCTCTGATACCCTCTAGACACATAAGCAAGGAGAAGAGACAGGGAAAGCAAATTAGCACTTTCTCTTACAACCATTAGTGCCCTAAACACAGACACCTTCCCTCTACCTGCACCAGCCCAGGGCTGTAGCTACTTTAACTCCACAACTGTGAATTCCTAGTAGAGATAAAGCCTAAGCTCCGATTCTTTTCCCACTCCCTCAGGCTTAAATCAGAATAATAGCCAGGCAGGGAGGGTCTTCTGCTGATCTCACAGCACTCTGTTCAGATTGGCAGAGTTTATGCTGCTAAAAATCACAATTCCCCAGTAACATTTCACACTGCACGACTTGATTCTGGCGTGCTACCAGCAACCCTGAAGATATAATTAGTGCTGTGTAGCCACTGTGACTATTTTCCTTTTCTGCAGTCCTCACAGATGGAACACAAACAAAACATCTTCCACCTCCTCTTTTCTCCCCCCACCATCTCCAGCAAATGCTTTTTGGACTATGTTTGTTATATGGGAAATGAACAGAACCAATTCTAAATGAACTTCTCCGGAGGACTTGAGTAATTCCACCCATTTTAATCCAAAAAGCTCCCTTGGAGAGATTCTGCAAGAACACAGACACAGCAGAACCAGAAAAAGGCAAGAGCATCAGAAGTTTGAGGAACTGTATTTGTATTTGGCCAGACCAAGTGTAAAGCAGAGATGCTGCTGCATTACTGTACCTTAAAAAACAAGGGCTAAAATTTTATAATCATGTTATTTTTCCTGTTTCATACAGTACAGAAAGGTAAGAAAAGCTAAGGAAGATTCAGGCCCAGAATGCAGAAGATCAGTCCTGTAGTACTTCCAAAAACAGGAAGGATGTACTTGAAAAGGAGTAGTCCAGGGTCCTTTCAAACACTGCATTTACCACCCTCTGAAGTTAGGCACCATCTAAACCATTTCTCTAATCTAGATTTTTGTTTGCTTCTACGTAGGATGCTGTAGTTGCTAAGTCTCTTTAGTCCACAATTTATGCTTCAAATTGGAACATAAAAAAAAAAAGTAAATGCCATATATATATTTGCCAGTTTTATTGGAGTCTCATCTTAGAGAGTTTCATTCAAGTAAGTAGCTGTTCTGAAGCCACCAGAGACTCATACGAAGGACTACTCACAGGAGTAAAAATCTGCATAAGAAAGCCCTTAGTTCATAGTCCAGGAATTTAAACTGTAGTTAAAGGTGTCATGGGAATTACACCACCATTTTAATTAAATGCTATAAGATCTTGCAGACAGATTCAAGATTAGCACCATCTGTTTTGGTTTCAGGGTTTCATTTCACTACATCATCCTCACACAGCAACAAAATATCATTTCACACTCCACTCAAGCCATTTAAATACCAGATAAAATTTATGTCCTCTCGATACACTTCCCTGGGAAGGAAGGACAAAAGGACGAAGACAGGAGGACTGAAAACCACCCTGTAAGGACACGTGCTTTCGGGGGAGGCAAACACACACGCTGACAAGAACTCTTGTCCCCTGCTCCCACTGAAATAAAATATTTAGTAACATCTGTCTAAGTCCCTGTCAAGTGAATTGAAAGAACAGAGGCAAGAAACACACCAAGGAATAGAGGAGCTTACTAAAAAGGGCTTTCTTCATAGCTATGTATTATTTCTACACTGAGAGGTTCCTGTTTGGACAGCAGAACTTCCTGTGGTAAGGCTGGAGCAGCAGCAAGCACCTGTACACAAACACTCCCTTATCAGTCACTCTTGGGTCTGTAGCTCTTTTGGTTCTATAAAACCAAAACCAACCACCTCAGCCTCCTAAAATCAGATTATTTGCTACACTACACATTAACATCCCCCTCTTTAACAGTTTAAAAAAGCAGGGAATGGTTTGTGCTCCCTTCCCACAGGGTTTATCTCAGGAGGAGCTGACCACAGGGCAGTGGGGAGAGGACTCATCCTGCACTGAACCACCCTGGCTGGGCTCCCACAGCACGTTCCTGCTGGGCCAAGCCCCCAGCAGACCAGCACTGCAGTAACTGCAAAAATACAGGTCTGAAAACTTTGCCATGCTCTGAATTCAAGGATGGAAAAAGACCCAACACCTGAAAAAGAAAAGCTGGCTGACAGGCCTGGCTCTGGTACCTTCCCTGTGTAAGCACACAGGGAAGTGGCTGGACAAAAGGGATAAAGGAGAGCCACTAACAATCTTTTAAAAATCAAACATTAAAAAAAATTACCTTTTCTGTTGTTCATTTGCTCTTAAAACCAGGCAAAAACTGAGCACAGTACAGCCTGCAGCATGTGTGCCCAGAATGGGTTTCTCCTGGTTAAAACCCTCTGCTCCACAGCACGGTGCCCTCTTCCTCCATCCCCCTGGAACAGATTATCCCAATCCTACTTCAGAGCTGTTTGTGACAAGCAACAGTGTCAGGGCATTTCTATGTCATCTTTTATCTGTGCCAGGCCTCAGTGAAGGGCTTAGCTGTAACCAAAATCCTATTATCAGATATCTCCCTGATGGGCTCATGTACCTGGGGACATCTGAAGTGCTACATCACAGCACCGAGGACCAGAGCAACAAGACACTTCTCAAATAGAGCCCACACACACCAGTACTAAAAGCCACAAACCAACAGCATGAGCTGTTATGCCTAAAAAATAAACAGTCCTGACAGAAATTTCCCTCTCCTAGAGGTTGGTGTGATTCTGCCTGTACCAGAGAGGAGGCAGTCAAGAAGATTAATAGATTATTTCAAAGAAACAAAAGCCAGACTAGTCCGAAAAGGAATTTGAGGTGCCAACCACCTACCATCTTTCCCACTAGAAAATATAAAAGAACTCTTAATCTTAATGCTCAAATCCCATCAGTTCTGGTAGGTGCAGAAGCTACCAACAAACAAGTTTTGGGTGGTAAGCATAAAAGAAAAAGTAATCTGATAAAAGGGCCCAAACTGCTGATATGTACCCCAACTGTCACACAACCTCAAGGTTAAACGCCAAAGTAAAAGACTAAAATAAAACACAGCAGAGGAAAAGTGAGCTCAGGCTGACACACTGAAAGAGAAACAGTTTCTTCACAGACTCCAGGGCAAAAACAAGTCAGCAAAACAAAAACAAATGTTACAAAATCTGAGGAAAGAAACAGAAAGTGAGACAGAAATTGTTTGGCCATAGCTCTGCACCTTCATCCCTAGCTGCAGCTCTGGTTTGGCCACAGCAAAAAGTACAGAACACAGAAAAATGAGAGAAACGGTCAAAAAGCGTTCACACCATCTAATGAAAGGCATTCAAGGATTAAGACTGTTCAGTCTGAAAGAGGAAATCATGAGGGTGTCTAGACAAGAGCTACTGGTCGTGTCTCCCTGCTAGCCAATTAAATTAGCAGAATGCCCTCAAACCAAAATGAGATGGCCTAGCTCTCTGTCAGGATGAAGACTTAGGTACTGGTTTAAAAACAGTCTATTAAATATCTACCTGGTTCAGGAAATCTCTGAACCAAATACACCTCGAGCCTGGAGGATGATTCAAGGGAAGTACCCTCCCAAGGAACCAGTGACAGGATAAGAGGAAGCAGCCTCAAGTTTGTCAGGGGAGGTTGAGGTTGGACACGAGGAGAAATGTCTTCATGGGAAAGGCTGTGGAGGCCTGTGCCAGGCTGCCCAGGGCAGTGGTGGAGTCCCCACCCCTGGAGGGGTTTCCAAGCCATGGAGATGTGGTGTGAGGGACACGGGGCAGTGGGGACCTGGCAGTGCTGGGGGAACAGTTGGACTCCATGAGCTGAAAGGTCTCTTCCAACCAAATCCACTCTAGGTATCACTATGTCCTTGGCTTACTCTCATATCTTTCCCCAAAGTGACTGGTAACGTTTCACAGTGGGAGAGCACTTCCACAGAGGATTTTTTGGATCCCGTGTTCTCCCAGAAAAATTGCTGCACTGCTGGGAGTGGCTGCAGCAAGGCCCTCAACGACTTCCCAAACACAAGCAGCCACGGGATACAGGTTGGTGCCACTGACATCACCACAGCTGCTGAAGGAGTAAGCACCAACACCACACCTCAGTCAACGTCAATCCAGCAGCATCCAAACACCACCACTGCTGGGACAGGACACTCTGAGGGACTTCTCTTCTGATTGAGCAAAGCTGTTCCTGTGCCAGGTACCATACTGGCACCTTTGAGGTCTTTATCAGCACCTGAGGTGCAGTGTCAATGCAAATAAACATTTCAAATTAGCTCTCAGACTTGCCAACCTGAGTGAGTACCAAATTTCCATCAATGAAACAGTTATGGTAGTTCAGGACCAATTCCAGGAACTCTTAAAATAATTCCTGATAAAACCAACAAAAGGAGGCATTTTTGAGATAAGACTTTTGAGTTACAGCAACATCTTTGACCTTCAGTGAGTGGCTTTGGTTAGCAGATCTCCAGTCCCCTAGCTGAGTCAGCAGCTCTCAGTGCAGGGCTCCAAACCAGCGCCTGGCTCCTCAGCTCTCCCCACTGGAGAGGCTGTAACCCAGTTCAGCAGACAGAGCTGCAGAAGGATAACGTGGTAAGCATGTCTAGAAGCCAGGAGGCTGAGATTTAGCCATTGCTTGAAAAGATGCTCTGAAGTCAAATATATTCAAGATACAAAACCAGAAGGAAAGATGGCAGGAACACTTTGAGGTCAGTGGGATGGAAACACACACAGGCACCTCCAAGCACTCAGGTTTCCCTTGTCTGTGCTCCAGCACAGACACCTGGAATGCAGAGGTCTCCTGCTGGAATCTCTCCACCACCCATAAGAAGGGGAAGGAAAAGCCAATATGAACGCCCAGACAGGTACTGAAGAGGTAGGAACCCAGGTTTAAGAGGATGCTACTAGGCAAGACCTGTCCATGTACTTGGAGAACATCCCTACCCAACAAAGCCAAGACAGACAGAAGCATTTAAAACCAAGACACGGTGGGGTTTGATCTGTTTTGGGTGTTTTTATGGGGAAGAGGGGAAGAAGTAGAAAGAAGTACCATGTCAGAGCTGAACACATACCAGTGTAGGCTGTGCAGTGCCTGGGAGCAAAATGCCATCTCCAAGACAGAAGGAATTAAAGACATTCTTTTCATTTTAGAAACCTCTAGGTTTAGGTAGTGAACCACTCTGCAGGTCAGGTTACTGACACTATTTTACAGAGCACACTAAAAGGTACCTCTGAGTCCTCTAACATTTCAGCCAGTTTCTTTACCAAAGGGCATCAACTGTATTTTAACTTCTTAGTAGATGGCTGAGAACAGACAATGAAATGAAAATTACCACTGCACACCTCAAATGGCACACAAAAGAAAGCAAACAATCATGCACCTTGCTAGCCAAAGAATCCCTCCTGCATTCTAAGAAGGGGTGAACAATCAGGTCTGCAAGTCCAAAACACAACTGAAAACTAAGCAACGGCCCATTTTTCAAACGTAAAAGATCTCCTCTTACAGAGAAGTCCTCCAACACATGAAAAAAGATGACAAAAAACAAGTCACCAGCAGAGAGCCAAATTCTAAGCAAACCTGAAAGTAAATGAAGGCATCTTCTCTCCCCTCCCCGCCCCCCCTTTTATTTTCTGAACTGAAGGAGGAAGGAAATGTCAAACATCAGAGTCATACAATGGATTATCAGATGTTTCCCAAACCAAGTAATCTGACATATGGGCAGAAAAAATAAAAGGGGAGGGGGGTGGGCTGGAGGAAGTAACAAGCTGAGCAGAGCAAACTCTGGCACACTGCGTCGAAGAACAGGGTTCCTTCTCTTCCCTCATCCAAAAAAACTGCACTTCAGAGCTCAGTACTGCAACACTTTTATTTTTGTCCACCACATCTAAGCAGAGCCCTCAGTAAACCCCACCAACAGCTCATATACTCATATTACACGTGTCCATCAGTGCCCTGCACAGGGAACTCGCTTGCTGCTTGCCCAAATGGGCCCTGGCCCAGGCTCCATGTCAGGAAGGCACCAAAATAGAGTCAGACAGCCCTGGGTCTTTATCATCAACAGTGCCATCAAATAAAGCTCAAATTATATAGGCAGTTGGCCAAAATCCCTCAGCCCTTTAGAAAACCACCACTCCGAGAGTTTCTTCAAATGAATATTCCATAATATAAAAAGTAAATACATCTGCCTGGTCAGATTCACATTGCCAGCTTTCTTACTGTCCTTCCAGCAAAGACAAGACTAAAGCAACTCCCACCAGAAGGAAAATCACTCACAGAGAACTCAGCTCAAAATCTTACTGAAGTACACATGCAGAACTGAATAACCTGAAACAGCAGGCTGAAAATTAAACCCACAAAATCAGATTAAAGGAATTTAACCAATTAAACTATTCTGTCAACAAAGAAATTAGAGTTTTATACAAATATTTGACACAGTTGCTACAATATGTTCCTGAAATGGATTTTATAGCTCACACAGGACTCCCCACAAAGTCACTAATATTGTGGAGATACATGAAATGAGATTTGTGAAAACCTGACACTAAGAGATAGCAGGGGGCCTGGACTAGACTTGAAAACCTCCTAGCACAGCAGAGACCCCAGTGAGCCCAAAATCCACGGGTTTATACTATAAACACCACATTTTGAAACATGTTTCCTAGTTGCTAGCTAAGAATGCATCATTACCAGGGAACTGAAGGTTGCCACTGCCTGGTCAGGAGGTACAGATGAGTTTTCCCCTAAATTTTGTTTTCAGCCCTCTGTTTGCACAAAATACTGTATTTTATGGGAAACAGGGAGCTATAAGGATAGGCAACCAGGCACTGAGAAAGCACTTGTAGCTCTTTCAAAGTAAAAGATGAATTCAGGTTCTACTGCACAAGGCTCAGGTTCCCTCCTCTCCGAGGCGTGTGGTTACACAGGCACTTTGATCTCACTTCAACCCTCCCTGCTGCCAGCACCTGGCAGGGAGAGGAGTGAGAGGCACAGGGCTGGCTGGGGACTGAGGAGGGCAAAAGCCTCTCAGTAGGTCAGTTCCCTGCTCCAAGCTTAAATGAGCTTTGGAATCTTTTTGGGGTTCATCAAGGCATGGAATAAGAGTGAAGGGAAAGGAAGAAAAAAAAAATTAAAGAGGTGAGGGGAAAAAAGCCACACTTTTTTTTCTGTAATTATTATTTTGTTCACATAAACAAGATTCACACACTATGCTGTAACACTGGCTGGCTGAAAGCAGAGGTAAGTGCCTCATGAGAAGCAATGCAGAAAGAAGTGTGTCTTATCTCAAAGTAAAAATCAATTTTAGAAGGCTGTTGATTTTCCTCCACTCTCCTAAGCTGATCTTCGTGTACGTTTGAGCTTGAGCTTCTCTTCGTTACTCACAGAAATGTAAATATTGCCCAGGGGCACATTACACAACAGCAACATACAATAACATTTCCTGCCTCAAAGAGACAAAGACAGAGTGCCACAGAAAGCACAAGTCCCATCTCCACGTGCCCTCCTGCTCAGGAGAGGGAATCTTATCCAAACCAAGGCTTGAGGAATATCTTGAGGTCTGTTAGAGCAGAGTATCTTTATTAGCTGGTTTCTCTTTGAAACTACCAGTTGAGGAATGCAGGGACAGAGGACCTGCTTTTAAAGCAGTACTTGGAGCTTAAAATGAAAGCAGTACAGAGGTTTGGTCTCAGGAAGAAGGGTGCCCCCATGTAAATACATCCTATAAACAAATAGTTTGGGTTTGATTTGGGATCTGCTGTTGAAAACACTTGTGCTCTTTTAAAACTGGCAAGTTAACACTGAAATGAGCACACTTATCATCCAAGTGGGGTTTTTTCCATGTTATTTGTCTTACCACAGCACCAACAAGTTGGAGGCGTCACTGTGCTAGACTCTACACAAAAAAGTGCACTGCTCACCCACAGAACAGCAAACAGACAGCTGAAATATTTAAGCTTAACACCCCAGTAACAATGATGGGTTTTGGTGTTTTAAAAAGCATTTTATCTGGACAGACCCCTCCCCCCATTACCAATGCATAATATTTCTGAAAAATTAAAGAGAGAGAAAAATGAAAATCCATAAAAATTCCTTCTTCATCTAATGACCAGAGTTAATTAAGCTCACACATCCAGCAGATACATCTCATACACACATTTTTTTCCCCCCGTGGAAGCCCAAAACTTCCAGTTTCTTCAGATTTTCTCAAAATAATGGCATTGTCAAGAAGGAGAATAGAAGAAAGGTCGACACACAGGATTAGAGTTCCTTCTCTGCTCTTTCACATGAGTAAGTGCTCTCAGAAGCAGATGGGGAATTAAAAACAAAATCATAGATCAAATGAATCTGGAGAGTTTTGAGAAGTGGGGTTATAACAGCAATGCTACACTAACCAGAAAATCAGAAATGTGTTATTTTCAGGTAGCATTACAGCAAGTGAAAATTATTATTTTTAAGATGCAGTTACCATAGGGGTTTTTTAATGCATGAGCCAAATATTTGAGTATTTTCTTAATCATTTGATGCTCACAAGAGCTGTCTCAGCAAAGGACTCACACTGTCACCAAAAATCAGAACACAGATGCTGGAGAAGGATTCACAGCTCCCGTACGTGTGTATGTTCAGGAGAGAATCAGGACTTCAAAAAAGCCTCACTCAAACACTTCTTAGTGGCTACCTTGGGATTCTTCAGCACACTTTGTCCTGAACTGCAGCTATGACTCCTGCACACCCAATTTCTGATGTGCAATAAATCTGACAAGGTTAGTTGCCCAGCACAGAGGTTAGTTGCCCAACAGCCTCCTCCATCCCACTCCTGAAGCTGGGCAGTCAAACTGAGCATCGCCCCTCCCAAGCCCTCAGCAAATCTGGGTCTATTTTCTTCACTATTCTAACAGATACCATTAAACTGTTGAATACTCTGACAGGACACATGACAAACCTACCACTGAAGTGATTTAAAACCTGAAATAATCTTTTATTAGCAGAAGCGAGAAAGATTTCTAACATTTTTCTACTTCTGTCTTGCCACCTAATATAATTCAGAATAAAGATAACAAAGGACTCAAATACTTTCGGAAATTGTGAGAGGTTAATTCCATTTCTTATATATATATATATATAAAATTCACACCTACATAAAATTTAAAAGGAGCAAGACATCTACTCCAGAGTGATGTAACATCCTGCATGCCAGGAGACCAGCCCACTGCTCGGAGCTCCACGTTTATGGGGATACAATAAGCAAGAGCAACTACTGGTTAACTCAGAGCTACTTAAGGACTTGGTTGAGCAATCAACCATTTACTAGGGAGTCCTTCACTGACAATTATGCAACACCAAGGAGTCCCTCAACCGGCAAAGTTCTTCACTTTCTGATGCCACAGAGAGCTGTTAAAATAAATGAAATGCCACCTTGGATTTCCTTTACTTTCCTTCTGGAAACAGCAACAAAACTCACTGACTGAAGGCAAAAACATCTCTTCCTGTGTGCAACTGAGAAGTAGCAGCAGCCACGACCTTTACAGCTTGTAAATTTGCCTTTGAATATTAACTGGAACAAAGACAATTCCTCCTAACTGGGTCTTTCTGACAGCAGGTTTCTGTAAGAACAGACTTAAACAAGGACTCGCAACATCTTCCATACCAGCTTCTCTAAAGTCCTCTATAAATAGTCTCACTTTCCAAGAACACAATCAAGTCTTTTGCAAGCTGAAGACTCCTACAGTATCTAATCTTTCACCGTATGCAAGCTGCTCCAAGTTTTAGGTCGTTCCTGACACCCTTTGCTGTGCTCTTGTTCCAGCTCCAGTGCACGAAGCGTTATGGAACTTCAGCCCAGCTTTCACTGGTGCCTCTGGATCCACCAGAGCAGCTAACCCAGGCAGCTGAGGACACATCTTCGTACCTCTCACAGCCCTCACTCTCATAGGATTGACCCTTACTCACAGGAAAAGTCAAATTAATTTCAGTAAGACTACTTTTATGATTAAGGATTATTCACAGGAAAGCTGTTTGCCAGCTTGGTCTGAAGCCTTAACACAAAGCGTATGACCTCAGAACATTTTGTCTCTAAATAGTTATTAGACAACTCTTAATTAGTATTTAAATAAACCGGCCCTTCACAATTGCTTATTAAATGCTGTTTTGAGAAACAAGACATTCTTTTTCAGAAGCAGCAGCAGACATTTTGGCTACTGCAAGCACAGAGTTTAAATAAACACAATTTCTTAGAATCACAGAGTCATTTAGGTGGGGAAAGACCTTCAAAATCATTGGCTCCAACCGTTAGCTCTGCTGCTGCTGTGCTAGGAACAGAGCAAGTTCACACAGAAAGTGTATTTTTCATCAGCAAGCCCATCAATCTGCTGCCTGTGCCAGTATAAACAGGTTTATACCCAAGGTGTGTTCTGATGACAAATAAGCAAACTGGCCCTTTTATCATCTTACTAAGAAACGTTCTACATTTAGCACAGAATTCCAAATTTGTCTGTTTGTCTGCAGGCTTTTTTTTTTTGCCTGACAGAACCTACAAATATTAACCCATTTCCTAAAAGGGTGTCAGGTTCCTGCTTCAGTAGAGAGCAGTGCACAAGGCAGACAACAACCCTGTCAACTTCTAATAGAATCAGTTTAAAACAAGACCTGGAACCCGCCTCCCCTCTGAAGAATGAATGAATTCCTACCGCCAGCTGATTTCAGTTCTGCATGTTTTCCTTCTCCTATACTGGAAAAGTAAATATTAGTAAAAGCCTCCCTAATTAGTCCTGCAGAGTACTGTACCTTTAACACTGGGTGCAATTCTGAGATGAATATGACAATTTGAGGTTAAAAGGTCAATGGTGTTGGCCACACATTTTCAAGCAGTATTTCCTTTCTCAGTGTCTCTCACCAATACCTAAATCCTGCCAAACACTAACATAACACAAACCAACCAGAGAGTTTGCACAGATGCTCTATTTTCTTAAAAACACTAGTTTATTGCCTTTTTTTTTTGCAAGCAGAGCCAGAAAACAACGACTACGTTACAGTTCCCTAACACAGCACCAAGTCACTGCAGGTTTGGAGACCTCCCACAAAATCACCCCGCAGATTAACGGGCTGCACTGAACTCACTTCTGTCATTATTAAAATCACTCACAAAAGAATTTTGCTAAACTTATTTCAATGGTGTTACAAGCCCGTTTATAACCTAAGATTTTCCTAGTCTAGTAAGGCGCGGGGGGGGAGTTAGTGGGGGGGGGGGGGGGGGGAGGGGAACAAAACCACAACAACTACAAAATCACAATTCACCGTATGATTATTTTGACCAGCAAATCTGCAGCCTGTGACTACAAGAAAAGTTACACTTCTGGAAAGCACCTTACTCAGTTCTCAGCTAATAAACGGGGATGTCACAAGGCTCCTCCCGGCAAGGACAAAGCCCCCCGCTCCCTGCCCCTCTCCAGCACGCCCC
>NW_008580735.1:0-1161 GCF_000691845.1 Merops nubicus | reverse complement strand
TGCCGGCAACCCCAGCACGGCCCCTCCAGCTCCGTGTCTGCACCGACACCACGAACTGCCGCCACACAGCAGCACGGACACCGGCTCCCGGCACGAACAGCTCCCGGAGAGCCCCGGGACGAGCTGCATTCAGCCCCACGGGAGAACCCCCATCCGCTTTCCCAGCAGCGCGACTACGGCTCCCGGCCCAGATTCTTCAGAGGTGTGAGCAAAATGAAACCCACATATATACATATTTTAAAAAAGAGAAAACATGGGGTGTAGAGCAATGAAAGTAAAAAAACCCCATAAGCCAAAAAGACTAATTACTTGCTTTTTTAATTTTCTTTCCCCCCGTCTAATTCCTGTAAGGGAGCTAAAAACAATCTCTCCCTTTCCATCAGAAGACACCCACCTCCAATCCCGGCAGAGCTCTGACACGGGGAGGGGGTAACTACTATAAATCTTTCAGGCATGCCATCCCCAAACTTGCATGACAAGCTTTTGTTACAGTTCTACCATACACTAAAAAACACCCCCCCTTCCCCCCGACGTTATCCCTGGAAGCACAAGAAGGCTCCTGACCATGGAAGTCTCCTCACTCACTCAGCTGCTGCCCAGCCAAAAGGGACAACGCTCCTGGACGTGTCAGGCAAAATAAATCAACAGATTTGCAAACGACTTTGCCCTGACACAGAAACAAATCGTTTTTCTTGTTTTCCACTGAAACGACAGATCCACACCTAGCCAAAACTGGCCCCGTAATTGCTGCAACCTTAAACCATGCCACGCGAGTCAGAAGTTGTCCATTACCAGCAAGATGGGGAGATGGGATTTACACCAGCAAGCTATCCAAGCGTTTTCAGCCACTGGTTTTCTTCAGAAAAGAAAAAATGCAAAGGTCTGGGTTGGGTTTAGTTGGGGGTTTTTTTTTGCCTCTTGGTGAAAAGCAAAGAGGAGCCCAGGCTCTAACAGCAGCTGACGCGCAGTCACAGGAGCCCGGAGCGTTAAGTCCGAGAGACAATCGCGCCCCAGGAGCACTCGCTGCCGCTGCTGAAATGGCGTTTGTCATTGTGGAAGGAGAGGAAAGCCCCACGGCTGGGCAGGCACGGAGCGCACGGGGCACGGCGTGCCAAGGGAGGCGGGGAGAGCCGCCCGTGCCCCGGGACGACAGCCGCAGAC
>NW_008580734.1:6519-39742 GCF_000691845.1 Merops nubicus | reverse complement strand
AGCCGGGAGGGCCGGGCCGATAACTGCCACCCGCGCCCGGCCCGCAGCAGTGCCGGCAGAGCCGCCCTCCCCTCGGGCAGCTCCGTTGGCAGCATGCCCCCCAGCCGAGCCTCCCCTTGCCCTGCCCCGGGAGCCACAGGGAGCTGCTGGTGGTGGCAACCTCAGGACACACACCCTGGCCCGCCCTCGCCTCTGCCCTCAGTGCCCTGTGCTCCCTGGGGCATAACCGTGGGGAAGGGTGGCTACCGTAGGTAGCCCCTCCCACCGGATACATCACCTTACTTAGGATGATCCAAAGTTTAGAAAATGGAGGCAGGAAAGGTCCCAGCCAAGGCCCATCCTCAGCTGCTCCATGCACTGAGTAGCACTGGGAAGTGGTAGCACAGCAAAGCTTGGCACCCTCCTCATTCAGACCTGGGCTGGGATTTTGGCTCGGATACCTGGTTTTTATCTAGCCCCTTGGAAAGGCACCAGACGGGCTGACTGGGCCAGGCCCGTGCCCGTTCATGCCCATCGCTGGTGCTGGCAGCACCCATGGGTGCCACTCCACCTGCCCCAGCTTGTGGGCACAAACTCTATTGCCCCCCTCCCCGACCCCCCGTGTGCCAAACTGTATGCGATAAGTTCTGCTCCAAGCACATTTTTGTCAGAGGGAAGCAAGATAAAAGACTTAAAATAGCTCAGCCTGACATTTGCCAGGGTTTGTGACACCACACTGCCTACACAGCACTGTCCTCCCTGCCTGGCCTCGGGCATGAGCATCCATGGGGGGAGGCTGGGTCCCTAAAAACCATGTCAGGACCCCTCAGTGCTGCTTCTGTCCTGAGCCCCATGGTCCCCCAGCTCGCTGCAGGCAGCAGCATGCCCTCTCTGCCACCTCTCCTTGGCTCCAGCCAAACACCAGCAGCCAGCTCTCCCTCCCTGGGCTCCACGGAGCAGCTTGGCCAAGTCCCCAGCAAGTGAACAAAAGCAGAGAGCCCCAGAGCCGGGTGTGGAGCTGGGGGAGGGCCCAGAGCCCTGCACAGCTCCTCTCCAACTCTGCAAACTGACAGGGCACCAAAAGCCAGCATCCCCCCCGCTGCCTGTATCACCCCCGCCGCTGGCACTGCCCAGGCTGGGCTGCTGTGTGTCTTGCCACCGGGTGCCATAGGGAGGGCTGGGGGAGGTGATGCCAGGATCCTCTCCAGGAAAGGCCAGTTCCAGTTCCAGCTCCCTCCTGGAGGGTGAAGCCACTTCTTTAACCCCTCTAGTGCCAGCTGGCCAGTGCAGTGCCCTGGCCTCAGTCCCTGGGCTCTCCGTGGTGCTGCCAAGCAAGTGTCACAAAAAGCTTTAGCCTTTCACAGATTTTAGGCATATACTCCATCTCTCCCTAATTTTGTGTTTAGTTTTGTGCAGCTATTAGCATGTCATATTTAAAGGCACAGTTTCAATCCGTATCTATCTTGATCTTTTTTATTTTTTTTAATGGAAAACAAGATTAAAAATAGTCATCAGAGAAAGCAAACACCATAATACCCACACAATTTTTTCTAACAATTTCAAAAATGTCCATGAGAGCAAGTGCTTTCAAGAAGTGGAGAATGTGGAGCACAGCCTCCCTGGCCTCGCCCATCTTCCTCAGTGACACCAGCAGAGCCCTGGGGACTCGGGTGTCCCTGGGCAGGGGCAGCACAGCACAGCTCGTGCCCTTGATGTGGGGAAGCCCCGCTCAGGAATCATTGGTAGCAATCCCACATGCTGCGTTTCTGCTGCCCAGGCTGTGACCAGTATGACCAGTCACAGGCCCCAAAAGGCTCGCGTTATTTAAGCCTCGCATGCTCCTGGCCCCTTCTGCCACACTGGTAGCCCCAAAATACAGGTCTGCCTGCAGGCCCAGTGCTGCACATCCCCCCCATGGTTGCCTTGGCTGGGAACCAGCCAGTGGCCACCTAAGTGCTCGCGCAGGGCAACGCTCTGCCTGAAGCCCCTTTTTAGCAGCTGATTTATCTCCAGCCTAACCAGCCCTCTGCACACCAGAGCTCAGCTGCCCACCTGAGCTTTCACTCGGCATGGGGGCACAGGGATGCTGGGGCCAGGGAGAGCCACCCAGAGAGGTGACATCTGCCTGGAAAGCAGCTGCTGCTCAGCTCAGTGCGGGCAGGGCGGGGGCAGGGCATGGGCAGGGCATGGGCAGCACTGCTCCTGCCTGCAGCCCCCCTCCAGGAGCACAGGGCACAGCTTCAGCCGCTCGCCCCACGGGGCCAGAGCCCTGCAGCCCCCCGGGAAAGGCTCCCTCTCCCCTCTGAGTGCCCCCCAGGCCGTGTGGGTGCCGAGGGGTCTGCCGGGCAGCAGGCAGTGCACAGCTGCTGATGCAAAGCTGCGGCCCAGCGCAGGGAGCTCATCGCTGCGCACGGGTGGCTCTCCTGCACGAGCCACGACCCACGCTGCCAGCTTGAACTTTTGGCCTGCAAGTGCTTCCTGGATCCAAAATAGTCCCTCCTGCTGCCCTCTGTGCCCCGGAGGGCCTGGGCTGAGCCACAGCCCAGCCCTGCCCAGGTAGGCAGCAGGGCAGCATCTCTGCTGGCCACCCAGGGACACCTCCCTTGCAGCCTGTCCCCAGCATGCTCCCCCAGGTAAGGCCGAGAGGTGATTAGTTGGTGCTGCCATTGAGACAAAATGAAGCCTGGCTGCTTCCAGTACAGTTGTTTTTTTTTTTTCTTAATTGTTCTGTTTCCTTGTGCCTGTGGACGCCTGGCTGCCCAGCTCTTGCCAGGAAAGCTGAGGGCTGATCATTGTCAGATGGTTCACACAGAGGTTTCTGCTTTGTTTTGTTTTTACAAGGATCCAAGATGATAGGGGGAGGGAAAGAACTTTAGCCCTCTGCTTAAAATAATTCAAGAGGTTTCCACTGTCTACGCCAGACTGAAGCAGACATTTGCATAACAAATGAGCTTCTCCCCACTCTTCAGCCCTGGGTGACCCCTGCAGCTTTTGCAAGAGGAGGCTCTGTCTCCATCTTCTCCATCTCCATCACCATCACCTCCATCTCCCATCCAGCCCTGGGCCTGGGGAGCCTCTGGGAAGGGGAGAACATGTGGAGAGTTACAAGTTTTCGGTACTTTTGTCAATCAAGACTTTATAAACAGCTTCTGGAGTATTTCAGCAGTACACCATTTGCTTGATGACCAACAAATAATTCCAGGCATTTTTTTATTTTGCTGTAAAAATGCTATAAAGCAAGCTGAGGGTTTCTCTCCAAGCTAAATCCCAGTGACAGAAGGACCAGCCACTGACTTTCCAGTTACTCGCAGAAGTGGCCTCTCTGTGCTGGGCATTCTCCTCCACACAGCAATGCACCAGCACAAGGCACAGGCCTAAGAGCCCATCTGGGTGCAGAAAAAAACAAGCAAAGCCTCTAGAAGTTTCAGATGATATTTTTTTGACCCACAGACAGATGAACACCTTTGCTAGTTCAGATGTATAAATTATTCCAACAGTTCTGCTATTGCTATTTAAAAAGATTTCATTGCAGAGTGCTTCCAGAGAGCATCTGCTGCAATGGCCAAGGTCAGGATTTGCAGCCAGATAAAAGTGCTGTGAGAGCCCATTGCCAGAGCTGTTTTGTGCAGAGCTGTATCACCTCAACCCTCCTGCTAAGGAACTGAAGGAATTTTCCAGTTCCCATCCTCCTCCTGGGAAAGGGAAAGTGGGGGAGTGGAGCTAATGTACCTTCACATAGCTCTGCAGGGCAGCAGGAGGGTCTTCATGAGAAACTGGGTAGAAGCAAATGCTATCAGAGTCCAAATGCCTCACCACCGACATCAGAAGATGGTATTCTGGTGAAGAGAGGTGAAGGAGAAGGGAAGTCCCAGCAACACGGCAACAGCCTTTTTAGACAATGACTGAAAAAGTGTTGCAGTTACTGATTTGGAAATGATTTTCTGTAGGGTTAGATTTTGTTTTGCATGACATCACATTATGGGTACACAACTGAAAAATGAATCCATAATCAATCAGAAACTACCATCCCTCCACCATCCTTTTTCTTGTAGAGGAAACTCTGAAATGCGGCATTTTTACATAAAGAGAATTACAGAGCAAACCTCCAGACATGGTTGCAACATTCAACATCCATCCTCTGCCCCTGGTCCTTGTCCTTTTTGGCCAATCCCCTGAGGTCAGTGAGTTGCTTTGGCCCCTGGTAGCTCCAGGCAGGAGGACACACATCCCTCCTCCAGCCTGCTGCCTCCCAGCACGGGAGATGCTGCTCACAGCCTGGTCCTACCAAGGCAGGGCTGAGGGCTGAGCCTGGCCGACAGCAGGGAGATGGTTCTGCCCTGGAGACCAGGCAGTAAATGCTCAGTTTGTGATTCAACAGACATGGGCAGCCTATTTTTCCACAGCAAACTCAAAGCATTGCAAAGTACCACAGTGAGGTGCAAGGTGAAATGCAGGGGAAACTCTCCTGGGTCCTTACCTTACCTCTGTGGATTTGGGACTTGTTTTGGTGGACACCACCTGGCACTCAGGCACACCTCTCCTTCTGATACACTCCAGGGCTCTTTATTCCCACCTGAAAAAGCAGAGCTCAGGTCAAGGCTCTCCTGCAATTCCTGGTGGCTTGGCAGAGCCAGTCTCAGTCCTTAAAATAGGTTGCAATTGTGGCTTTTGTGGCCCGAATTTGGAGCAAACACTGTGTATTCCCAAACTCCCCTGCCCCACCTTCTGTTTCGAACATCAGCCTGGGATGCTGCTCCCTGCACTTGTATTGCTTGAGTACAAAATCTTCCCCCTTTAGGTGCAAACTCCTCGACCCTGCCAGCAGCTCGACTGGGGACTGCCAGGAGATACTAAGGTGCTTCTTTAGCACCCTGCCTGGCAACCTGCATGCCCCAAGCAGGGCAGGACAGACCCCTCCCTGGACTCACTGTGGCTCGCAGTCCAACCCTGCTTTGGGTTTCGTTCAGTGTGGTGGAAGGCTCAGAGATGCCACCTGGCTCCTGGGGATGTTTTGCTGGGGGCAGGCTGGTTTGCAGCACAGTGGTTATGGCTGGCAGAGAGCTGTGATTATGGCAGAGGTATACCACGAGGAAAACACAGTGCTGGGGACAGCAGTTACCGTGACCTGGTGGATTTTACCTCTGCTTCAAGACATGAGACTGTGAAGGCAAAACCTATTAAAAAAAACCCAACCAACCAACCAACCAACAAAATTTCACCCTACAGAGTGTTCACGGCAAAGCAGGCGACAGGCAGCATTTTTCTGCAGCACATAAATTAGGACCCTCTGGGACATTTTCATAAATAACTGGGGAGCCTAAACGTCATTTGGAAAATGCATACCTGTCCCTCACAGCTGCTGCCCCAGGCACTGCTGTGCCCCGATGTGAGGGGGCAGGGGAGGCTCTGCCCGGACTCTCAGAGCACCCTTTCGTGGGCTGCAGCTGGAGGGACAGGGAGGGATGGGAATGGGAGCCAGGACCTGTCTCCCGGTGTTTTCTAGGAAGAGATTTGTCCAGGAGCTGCTTTCACCATCTGCTCTGCTGCTGCAGAGGCCCTAGGGATGGAGAGGCCAATAAAAGCTTGCCTTCAAGCTAAAAGAGCACCCAGAGTCCCTCTCCCTCTACCATCTCTTCCTGCCTTCCTTCTCCCAGGTATTCTGCCCAAGCTCATTTCCAAGAACCAGTCTCATCCTGCCTCAAACAGGTGCAAACTTCACCAGACTTCTTGCCTTTGGGCATCATCTCAAAACAACACACTGAGAACTGGGGAGTCTGAGGCACGTACAACCACCAGAAAAACCCTGCAGGCTCTTTTCACATTCTCTGGGCCAGACAGTAGGGACCACTGTGCCCTGGAACTTTGGTGTGATCTGATACCTCCAACGTGCAGCTCCCTGTCCGTTCCCTGCCTCCTTCCTGACTGCCCAGTGCCATCTGGTAGCCAATCCTGCAATACCAATATACAGTATACAGGTACCATTAGCCTTTCAAATGGTCACCAATTAAAAAAGGAAAAAAAAACCCAACAGCAAAAGACCAACAAACAGTTGACTCTGTTCCCAGGCAAATACAAAGAATGGTTTTGGAGCGTCACTGCTGTCCCTTTGTTTACTGAATGTAGTAACAGAAAAGGAAAAGAAAGAAAAAAAAAAACATTCCCTGATAACGACAACTTATTGTGGGTGAAGCAGGCTGGGGCATGCCCAAGACAAGGAGGATCAGGCTCCGTATCTGCTGGTGACAGGAAATAAATGTGCCCCAAACCACTTAAATAAATAAATAATTTAAAAAAAAAAGGACCAGACGTGCTTGCAGCAGTTAGAAGTGATATATTCTTGGCATGGAAACAAAAAGCAAATTCGTAGCAGGTTTGGAGCTGATCTTACTGGCTTACATGGGATTTTATACTTAGGTAATTCTATTGTTGGCTGGAGCTACCTGATTTATGCCTGAATAAGGTCCTGATCCTGCAAACATTTACTTATGTACTTTAGTTTTACCTTTGCCCCTGGACACCCAATTAATTTCACTGCAGCAAGGATAGTGCTTGTGTGAGGCCTTTGCAAGAGGCAAACCTGTACTGCAATGCCTGAAACGAGGTGGAAATTTTGGAGTGAGACGTGATCTTCCCCCAGCTGTGGTCACCCTGTGACACTGCCAGTACCCCAGGCTGCACCCCCGGAGCCGAGCGTCAGCTTTGGGGCACAGTGGGGTTCAGCCTCAGCACAAACCCACAGCTGCCCCGAGCTCTGGGTCCATCTCTGCAACAAGTTGAACAGAAGACACCAAGTTCAGTTTACACCACCATCTTCCCTGGGCAGACTGTCCAAATATTCTGCTAAACACAGAAGAAACTATTTGGATTTGTTGCTTCTCTTCAAGAAAGCAGTGTTAAAAACACCAGGTCAGCCCTGTACCCTCCCCAGCTGCAAGGGAAGAGAAAGAGATTCATCCAGCACTGTCCACACTGAAACCTCTGGGTTTGTGTCGAGAGAGCATGAGAAAAATGCTCGCACCAGCCAGAGGTGCGAGGAGGAGGAGCAGCAGAAAGATGAGTGCTCAGAGGTGAGCAGGGGAGGCAGCAGCCCGGGCTGCCCAGCCAGCACCCGTCCCATGCTGCTCAACCAGGGAAATGAAATAAAAAGGGTCAGTGAGTCTTGGAGCAGCTGCTCGCCTCCCTGCCAGATGTGCCCGAGAGCATGGCTATTGCTCAGCGCAGGGAGAGTTAATTTGCTTGCTAACAGAGCCGTGGGGCTCAGTGGGCAGCTGGGGGGGTCCTGCAGTGGGCACAGAGCTGCCCGCGTGGAGCCAGAAGCACCACCCGGAGCCAGCCCTTGGGGTGCCCGAGGAGCCTGGATGGGGGCCTGGAGTAAAACCCCTCCAGTTACAAATCCCTGCCACTTCCCATCGGAGACACCAGACGAGGGTGCATCAGCCCCACCCAGCAACACTGGGGTGCTGCTGTGGAGCAGCGTGTGGCTGTGGGGCTCTGCAGCTCCCACACACCCCCCGGGACCTGTCCCTCCCAGACACGCCTGGCAGCGGGCAGGGAAAACAGGGAAGGCAGCCCAGCCTTTCCTCTGCACCCCTGGGGTTTGGCCCAGGCTCCCCACTGCACCCCGCTCGATGACTGGCACTGCCCGCACCTCGGGCCAGAGCCACGCCAGCCCGGGGCAGAACTGGCAATCCCTTTTGGCTGCTCCAGCCCGGGTGTGCCGCCTGCTACCAGGGCTGGGAGCGTGGGTCAGAGGTGGGGCCACCTTCCCTCCAAGCCAGCCAAACCTGTGGTGGATGGGGCAGGCAGAGCCCTGGCCCAGCATGGGGGTGGTGGGTACATCCACATCCCCCAGTGCTGATGTGCACCCCAGAGTGCTGGTTCTGGTGGTGCAGGGAGCTCCAGGATACTGCCACGACCACACAGTGGGGCTGTGCAAAGATTCTGCACCAGGTATGAGGAGGCTGCAGGGTGGGGCCAGAGACCACTCCCAGGCACACTGGTGCATTTCCAGAGCAGCTCCTCTGACTTTGGCTTCGCTTCTGCTGCAGCAGCCTGGAGAGCTGAATGCTGCCTCCCTAGGAAAATGTAATTATACATAAAATTAGAAGGAGGAAGTGTTAGTTAAAATTTCATACTTCTGGAAGGCAGCCGGTTCGTTAGCGTTACTTTAATGAGGCACTAACCTCCCTGTAATGCTTTTATTAATGCTCGCGGCTTATTGAGTGCCAACCGCTTGGCTCCGCTCCGACAGGCTGGCTGGTCCACAAAGCAAATGCTTGCAGGGTCCTTAATGCAAAGTGTGAGCACGTTTACACCACGGCCAGGACAAGCGACAGCTGGCGAGATGAGACAGCCCAAAATTCACCAGATGGTGCTGGCAACGCAGTGAGGTCAGGGCAGGCAGGAGGGAACAAGCAAAGGGAGAGGAGGAGATGCTGGTTCCACTGACACCATTCCTGTTGGCTGCAGTAGGGTCAGGATAACAGCAGTAACAGTACATGAGGATGTGATGTGCTGGAGATTTGGTGACAAGGTGGTACAGGATCCCAGGAGACAGGTGTCCAGTGTCCAAGCACTGCAGCCTGCCTGCACCTACTACTGGGGCACTTATCTATGTACTTTGAGGCCAGCACTGTGGCCAGCCTGGATCTCACCATAGACTTTCTTTGGTCAAACGTGAGTCCTTAATCCATCCAACTTCCAATTGCCTAAGGTGCCCACATCCCAGAGGCCCCTGCCCCACCATGACTGTTGTGGCATGAGTTGTGTTTTCCAGGTGCCCCGACACTGCTGTTGAGCTCGTCTGCCCAAAGGAGACCCAGGAGAGGATGGTTTCCCTCCTCTGGTCCCTCTGTACTGCATGTGCCATTGCCCATGACCCTTTTAGGCTACAGAGAGGAAGAAGGGACATTGTCCCGCCAGGCCTGCCCAGTCAGTGGGGCCCATCTGCTCACAGGGTGATGCCCTGGCACTGCGACACACTTCTGGGCAGCAGTCATGTACAGAAGGACAAGGATTACCCCGGCAGCTGCTGGGACACACTCCCCCACACCTCCTGGGAGCCGAGGTGAGCATATGCCGTATGTTTCCCCTCCTGTTCCTCAAAAGACTCTGAATAGAGGGATTAAAAGCTACCCATCGTGTCCCGAAGCAGCAGAGCCGAGGTGCCAGCGCCGGGCAGGGGCTGCCACTCCCACTGCCAGCTTGTCCCAGAGCCTGGCCCGGCTCTGCCTGCAGGGCCACCCCTCCAGGAGCTCCACTCCTCAGAGCTGAGGCATCAAAGGCAGTTCTACCTCCTCCCTGCTCCGGGCTGGCCAGAGGCCAACGCCATTTCCCAGCAGCATCAGCTAAGCTGCAGTTGGGCTCTTCCCCCTCTGAGTGCTCAGAGGAGGATCTGGCCCTGGGTAAGCTGAGGCTTTCTTCTCCCACACATGAGGGCACGGCAGCAACGAGCTGAACTGGTGCAGACTCAGCACGGCCCTGCTAGAGAGCTCTCCTCATTGCAGAGAGGGTGCCTTTGCACCCAGGACCTCATGCCAGAGCTGGTGCCAGTGTGGCCGCAGTGCTGTGCCTCGCTTGGTGTCTGGATGCACCGAGTCAAGTTCAGCCACAAGCTGGGTCTCATGTCCCATCACCCTCCATGAATGGCTTCAGAGGTGAGTCCTTGGCAAAGAAACGGTCAGCTCCATATCATAACTTTGACTTCCTCCAACTGAAACTGAGTGTTTCATGTCATTTTAGTCAACAAAAAGAGGGAAGAAGGTTATCCAGAGAGAAGAGGAGGAAGCTAGCTGGCTGCCTGGGCACAGAGTGATGTGCTGGGGGCAGCTGGCCAAAACACAGGGCAGAGGCAGGAACGACCAGGGAGAAAATCTCCTGTCCTCCAGTGTATTCTGACCAAAAGGCAAGGCAAGAACACCAGACTACAAACTCACCGAACTAGAAATTCAGAACGTATTTTTGTTCTTCACATAACCTGACAGGTTCAAAGACAAACACAGAAGTTTCACACGCTGCTGATGTGCATTTTTCCTGTTAAAGTTCCTCTGAAAACTGGTCTGGTTCTTGTGAAGGAAAAGAGAAACTAGAAAGACAGACAGGCAGACAGACAGAGTTAAAAAAGAAAAAAAGAATGAAAGGGGGGAAAAAAGAAAGGGGGAAACAAGAAAGGGGGAAAAGAAAAAAAAAAAAAAGAGGAAATTTCCAAGTAAAACTAGTTAGATGCAGCTATTTTTTTTTTTTTTAAAGTGACTGCTATAGGCAACTGTGAAACTGGTAAAATAAAAATGTTTTGCTATGTAATTTTTCCACAATGTGGTTGTTTCTTTTTAAAATAAGACTTAAAATAAAGCTCTCCTGCACTGACAGCAGGACCTTGCAGGTCTGCTGGGGCTCAAGCTTAACTGTGCACATGAGCAAGCGTGTCCTGGGGCACCTGGGGTGCCAGCCTGAGACACGGTTTTCAGGTTCCTATGCTTCTAATGGAAAAGTATTAGAAATTCCATATTTTTAAATGGGGTTTTATCTAGAGCATAAAGCAGAAGTACATTGTCCTGGTCCAAACCAGGAACACACATCAAAAGGTCAGCACAGCTGTAAACAAGATGCACATTGGCAGAGCTCATCACCCTGGCAAGGGGAACTGCTCTCAAATTTAATCAAAGTAGAAGGGGGGATTTGGAAGCATCACATCCACAGCGCTCTTCCCTGCTTTGTCACATCACACTAAACACTTGATAAAAACTCCCTTTGAAGAGGAGCCAAGGCCTCCCTCACTTGACTATAGTGATATTGGATTGGATTTGCTGAACTGGGTGTCCAATTGTGCAAAGACTTTGTAAGAAGTAGAAAAAGAGCAGGAGGGAACAGAAAGTGTTGCAGCTCAAAGCAAACTAGAAATGACAGTAGTAATTATTGGGCTTTACTTCTTTTTTGTTGGCAAAGGGACAGACTACTGTGTTGGTAAAACACACTATGAAGGGGCCTGCCTTCTCTACAGATTTGCATATACGTCAAGTAATATTCAAAAAACACTCGCCATCTCCCCAGATCACAAGATTAGTAAGCAAATCATGAGATTAAAAAAAAACAGTGACAAAGGGTTGTCTCTTGGATTCCAAGCTGTTAGCCTGCCAAGCTAATTTCAATAGAAACTCAGTTAAAGGAAAATAAAAAAAGGTAAGGCGAAACTTTCTGTGGTTACACCAGATGTTCTATTTCCCAGGAAAGTGAATCTGTAATGTGATGAGAGCAATTCCATCTGATGAAGCCAAAATTTGGTTTTTGAAGGCTAAAACAAAAAAAACCAAAACAAATAGTGAAAAAACCCAGCACCCAAACATGTATCACTTGGGCACTGGGTATTTGGCCCTGTGTACACACAGGCAGAGCATGGAAAGAATCATAGAATGGCTTAGGTTGGAAGGGACCCTAGAGATCATCTACTCCAGCCTCCCTGCCATGGAGGTGAAGGACATACCATCTGCCCTGCTCCCCACTTGGGGCAAAGTGGTCCTGGTGTCCTCCACAGAATTTGTACTTGGGCAGAGGTGTGAGGGGTGAATGATCTGCCTCCTCTGCTGGACAAGGCCCTGTCCACCCCTCCTCTCCCATGACAGCCCTGCCATTTGTGCTCTGGGGTGACCCCCACAGCAGCTGAGGGCAGGAGCAGCCTCTGCAGGCACTGAGGAGCCGCTGCCCATCTCTCACGACCTGGGCACAGGGAAGCAGGGTGCCCGCTCACCCTGCCTCTGGCAGGGCACAGCCTGGGCTCATGCAGATGTCATCTTCCACACCCACCAGCAGCCCCACCCGGGGGACCAACGGCTGCACCAAGAGCCTCTGCCCACCGGCCTCCACGCCCTTTCTAGCCCAGTTCCTCCCAGGCAGGTGTTGTTTGCTCTCCCATCACAGCTCTTGTCCAGAGAGAAGCTGACTACAAAAGCTCGGCAGTGGTTGCTGTTTATCTCAGGCCAGCCTGGTTTTGTTGAGGTGAGCAGGCAGGCGGTTGGGTTTTCTAGTTATTTTCTAGTGGATGGGGACATCAAATATTTGCTTTCAGACATATTAACAACATCAACTGAAATTCCCAAAACGGGTGGGGGAATGCTCTTATGCCTTTGCTCTCTCCTGAGGTTGGCTAAGATGACTGAGAAAATCTTGGGCTTGGTTACTGTGCCATTGAGTGTATCTCATGGGAAGCACATTAAAATACACGATGGGCTTCCCTTTGGTTTCACTGGAAGATGCCACAGGAGTGGATCCAAGACCTCCTGGTTCCTATTCCACACCAGACAGCTCTGCAGCGCAGAAGGAACAGCTTCCAGTAACACTAGTACGAGTGCAGGGCTCATCTTAAGCCAATACTATGGCAGAAGAATCATAGAATCATAGAATCCTTTAGGTTGGAAGGGACCTTCAAGATCAAGTCCAACCACTGAGCCACCAGGGCTCTAAAGTCCTCTGCTAAAACAGATCAGAATCTGTCAGGGTTGGAAGGGACCACAAGGATCCCCCAGTTCCAACCCCTCTGCCATGAGCAGGGACACCTCCCACTAGATCAGGCTGCCCAGAGCCTCATCCAGCCTGGCCTTAAAGACCCCCAGGGATGGGGCCTCAACCACCTCCCTGGGCAACCTATTCCAGAAAACAGTTTAGTCCTTGCATTTCAGGAACAAAGCTGCCTGAGGTGATGTGCCAGTTACAGTTACAGTTACTACTTGTCTCCTCTATTATTCTCTTTTACTTTGCAAGACACTATCCAACCGGCCTGGGAAAAAGTGTCCTGCCTTTGACATGAGCAGATCCAGCTGTGATTGAGTATGGAAGATGTATTCAAGGTGAGTTCAGGGAAGGATTTCACTTTATACAGGGGAAGGCTGAGCTGAGACCTTCTCTGTATGAGCTGAACAGCTTGTTGTGAGTACCTGGTGTCAGTAATAGAGTCACCAAGTGAGGCATCCTCACCTGAAGCCTCCAGAAATGGACTGAATCCCAGAGAAGTTCCCTCTCCCTCAAAACACACTCAGATAAGGGCCATATTTCAAGAGCAGACTAGGAATTTTGGAGAGAAAAACTCCATTGCTGAGACATGTAAAGGCCTTTGTGCTGAGGGACTCCAGGCGTGCAGAGGCACCAGGAGATGGGTTTTATTCCAGGCATGAACCACAGCTCACTGCTGTGATAGGCAGTCAAAGTCACAATTCAGCACAAACTTTGCAAAAAGGGGGATTCCTACCCAAATCGCAGGATTGCTTCACAGTGGGTGTTGCATCCAGAGATCTGCTGATGAAACACCACTGCCTGCAGGGTGGAACACTGCACAGCAACATCAGAAAAGCAGAGGTTGGGTGCACCCAGCCAGGAAAGCCTGTGATAGAGACTCTGCTCAGTGGGTTCAAGCCATAGCAGCCTCTTCCCCTGCTCTCACTACTTCCTCATCACTTCTGCTGAGCCACTGACAACAGGCTGGTGTTTAGGGGTGGGTTGTTAACTCAGTGCCATCTATCATTAACAGGGTCAGGCTTCTATGAACACTTGCCCAACATTATCACTACCAGGCAGACCAGCAACCAAACTCCCCCCTCCACTCCCACATCACACACCAGAGATCCAAAGTGCCAGACAACCAGAGGGAGGAACAAGTTAATGCACTCTGTGCAAGAGGGGAGTGAGCTGAGTAAGGAACCATGCCTTGGGAGATGGAATCAGCCAGCAATGAGTCCAGTTAGGTCATAGCTTCCCAGAGAGAGACTCATGATCTTATCCCACCATCCTGGGAACTCCACGTGCTATGAAGAGTCATGGAGCCCCTTTCAATAACCAGAACTTTCAAACAGCTCATGCACTCCATAAACAACCACCTGACTGCTAGCAGTCAGCTCTTACACAGGTGGCTTCTTGCCCCACCTCCAAGTTCATGTGGAAGGTGGGGGCACCTGGTGGTGATCTCCTCAAGTTCCCACCCAAGGCTGGCCAGACCTTGGGTGAAAACCAATCAGGAAGGGCTTTATTGCCTGGTTGTGGACATCATCCATATGCAAACCCTCATTCAGGGCTGAGGGTTTAACCCCAGCACTTCAGTCAGACCCACAGAGCATGCACGACATGACTAGGTGCTAGGTGCCTTTTTTTATACCCTCTTCCTAGGCAGAGAGTATGCTTTTGGCTTCATGTACTCTGCAGTGTCTCTCTTTTCCTTCTTTTATTTTTTTTTTCAACTCTTGTAAAGACTTTGCTATGTCAGAATCTGTCAAACAACTCCTCATGCCAGGTTTTCACAAGAATCCTACTTGCTGCTCGGTGCCAAACACCCTTTTAAACAATACCCAGTGAAGTATTGCGTTGCCCGTGCGCTGCTCTTGCATGCCATATTTAGACATAAGCTAGGGAATTCCCTGCCCTGCATGAGGGCTTGAATGAGTGCATTCTTCTCCCACCTCAGCTAAAAATCTGTGTGCACATCAGCCAGGCCTTCTACCCAGCTTTATTTTTAATTGATTGCACACTTTGATTGATCTATTTAGGAATCAGAATGGGTTTAAAAAAAAAAAAAAAAAAAAAGGAAACGAAGCAAGTGGATGTGACCCGAGACACACGCTCAGTCCTGCTGGATGCATTTTCAAAGAGATCAGAACCCAGGCAGCAGTGGCAGCAGCACCCTCACCCTCAGTGACACACTGCCTGAGTGCAGAGCTAACCACGGCCAGGTCACAGCCAGGCTACGGCTCAGCATCCATGGAGATCCTCAGGGCGGGCCTGGCCATGCACAAACCCTCGCAGCCATCTGGGTCGCTGGGTCACCAGATTTCTCTGGAGCAAGAGCAGCCTGGCGAGCGGGCGTGGGGCAGGGTGGCAGGGTGCAGTGCCCCCAGTGAGGGCTGCACACGCTGGCTGTAGGTCACCCCCAGTGCCCCAGGCGGGGTCAGGGCTGGCTCCTGCCGCTGCAGCAGTCTGGGGCTGCAGAGCCTTCGGGAGCCGCTACCGACGGGCACATTCCAGAGCGCTGTGCTCATCCCCCTGAGCCAGCCCTCCAACACCACTCCGGTCACTGATGTTTAAATTCTTTGCCATACTTTTGTCCACAGCGCACGGGCCCCCCAGATTTTCCGACATGTGGTTCCTCCACTCACTGCCAAGTCTGCTGGGAGAGGATGTCAGCCTTCCAGGACCAAAGCAGATGCCTTCTGTGCACTGACTGTTGGAAAAGCTTCATCAGAGGGCCTGTCTTCCCTCGTCCTCTGTCCTGCAAACACTAACAAATATTCATTCTATCTATCTGTCCGAAGAACCCACTTAGGAGACAATTTGAATCCTGAAATTGAGAGTGAGAGCATTGCCCAGTACAGTACAAGTACACAGCTTGAAATAGAGGATGAAATGCTCTGAAAAAGGTGGCAGAGTTTGCACTATATTTTTGGTTTCCTGCACACACATACACATGTATAAAATCATTACAGCCATCTCAGCTGTACCCTTACTGCTGGCAGTGATGATGGGGACCCTACTGCAGAGAGGCACCCACCTTTAACTGCTGTCTGTTAATTCTGCCTAGTGTTGCTTGAGCTGACATAATAACAGACATTCTTCAAGCCTTGACTAGCCTGGTGCTCCTGGTGTTATTGCTGCTGCTGGGAGCATTCTGGGGACAGCAAGAGAGGAAAGAAATGATACAGACAGAACTGTGGTGTTATAGAATGCACCCTTAGGCTCCTGTGTTCGAAAGCACTCATTTCCCATTTAGGAACCTAAATGAAGTTGGCAGGATTTCAGAAGTGCTCAGCATCTATCAGCTCCTACTGAGAACATGCTGAGCTCTTCTTAAAATTGTTAGAGAAAAACAATTCGAAGATAAGCGCCAGCCTGTGGCTTACAATTAACATCATTGTATAGGTCTTCAAAGCAGTTTGGCAAGGGCAAGAATAGCTCTTTCGCAGAAGGTATTGTATATGAATTCACATCTCAAAGCATGGGGCCAGGTCTATCAGCAGTCGCTGATGGCCTCCTCTAAGAGCTCTGCACCCCAAGGAGAATTTTCCACTTCGTGTCAGAGTGATGCCTTTTGCATCACTTAGTAAGTGGGAGTCTGCACCTGACCGTGCTAGGAGCAACAACATCAGTGGAGATGAGGAAGACCTAACAGCTCAGAACATAGCCCATTGTGCTGCAGTCAGGGCAACTGTGAAAACATCTGGAGAAATGCACTAATTTAGTCCTAACCTATATTAGTTTTTGACACATAATTAGTAGCAACATTAAATGTCAGTTGGTACCTTTCGTCTTTGAGCCCTGAAGGGCTCTTTGTTCTGCCAATGAGAAAGGAGCCTTTGCCCAGGTGACAGAACCAACAGTCTGCCCCATGCAGTAGTGTCTGGGCTAACAACAGCATGAACCTTCAAGAGACAGAATGATTTGTCAGTTCTCTTCAAACACTTCCAGAGGCATCAGTCCAGTGAAGAACTTGCAGCAATCCCACTCCTGAAACTTTCAGGTTTTCTCCTGAAACCACTGATCTATTTAAAAGAAAGGCTGTGACTTCAAATCCTCCTACTGTTTGCAGTTCACAGCTCCTCCAACCTTGAACCAGCTGAAGCCTCACCAAAAAGACCCCAAATCAAGAAAAACAGCTTGTTTCAGCTCACCCAGGGATAAGTTATGACTCTTGAAGGGCACTGAGAACAAAGTTTTCTCTTCAAGATCCTCTTTTTCACAGTGCCCTTCATCTTACCTTGAGTTTCCAGAAGCTATCTTCCACGTAGTGGAAGTACTTGCTTGTCTGACTTCCCAGGTATTTCAAGGATTACAGTGTCTGCCCACCCCTTAGCTTGCTATTTTGCTAGGTCTAATTCCATAGAAAAACTCCAGAGATTCTTCTGCTGACAGCAGGAGTTTGAAGGATGTGATGAGTCTTGCTACCAGTATGTGCCTTGACTCACCATGGTATGGGAGGTGAATCTGTCATTTAATCTACTTTCCTAGGAAAGGGTGCTACACCTCAGTCAGAACTCACATAGAACCACTCATAGTATTAAGACAACACAACTATTTTTTTTTCTCTTTTTAGGAGAAGTTTCTTCACAGCAACAGGTTATAATCCATTTATTGAAGGTGAGGGTGAGTGTATTGATTCCAGAGGAGCTGCTGCTCCTAGACCAGCTCAAGAACTCAGTAGAGAGATTAAACATTGTGCAGTCAAGCATCTCAAGACCTTACAAACTCAGGCTGTGTTGATTTACTTACTTCCCAACACCCAGAAATGAAAGCAGAACAGCAGACCAATGCATAGCACTGTTTTGCATTCTCACTCACACAAGTCCAAAACATGCAAGAATTTTGCTTGTGTCTCCTCAGATATAATGATTCATTACAATTCATTATTCCCAAGTATTCTAGCTCATTATCTACAGGTAATTAACCTCGCATGCAACAATTGACCCAACAGGCACCAGCTTTACAGGGGAACACTATTCCCAGGAGGAAGGCTCCACTCTTTGCTACCTTCTTTAAGAGACCATAACTGCTTGCCATGGTTTGGCTATGGAGCACTGCTGTCCTTTCTCTCCTGAATTTGCTGTTTACAGAACAGAGACAGCCTGAGAAGACTCATTTAGCCAAGAAATGAAGAATCCTCCATGGCAGCGAGTAACACATACCCAGTTCAAATGCAGTGTCCCTGGGAGCAGGGTTAAGAGCTGGCTGATCGTTGCTGCAGCCACTGAAGGTTAACAAACACCCACACTTCTCACAGCTGAGCTGAGCTCAGCTAGGCAGGGGAGAGGAGGGCAAGAAGAAAGGTACAGACACTAAGGCTCATCCTGGAGCAGTGAGAGGAGTGGTGACCAGTGCAGCTCCCTGGGATGACACCCTGTCACAGGAAGCCAGTAGCTCACACAGCTGTGCCACAGCCTGGAGTTTGGATGAGATCTTTGAATCTTTCTCGGGGTCCCTTTTATCCCCAGCTCATGCTTATACATCCTCTCAACTTCTTATGTATTTTTAGACCAAAGAAAAACACCATTAAAATGTCAAGGAAGCTTTCAAGACAATTGTTTTGTTATATTAAACCAGCTTCAATCCTAAACTCTGTTTCTGTGAAATTATTCATTGGACAGGATACCTTAATCTTGAATTACTAATTAATTGCCATTGTCACTGTCAGGCGATTGCTGTTTCCACAGGTCAACCACAGCAGGAAAGAGAATTTTAACAAAATATTTCCTGACCTCGGGGATTTAGAGCAGCCTCTTCTGCAACAGGCACCTCGGTGTAATCCAAAGATGTAATCTCTTCACTGTAAAAGTCTTCCTCATAAAGTACTAGTCCTGAGACCTGAGTAGTGCTGCTGGTTTTGAAATGCTAAATGCCATCTCTCTGGCATGCACTTGCTCCCACGGACACTTCACAGGAGACTCTATGAGAGCCACAGTCTGAGTGTCACCCGGTGAAACCCAAGAGCTGCATCTGTTTTTAGAACCAGGCTGCCTGAAGATACGTTGCACTATCTGAGCAACACGTAAGGGAACAAAATGAACTGCAGCTCCCCCTGCCACTTATTTACCTTCTGTTCAAACAGTGCCTTCAGCCTGCTCTGCTCCCCCCCGTGCACCCACTTCCCTCTCGCAGGGCTGCCCAGTCTATTTTTGAAAGCATGCTGCTGGCTTTTCTCTTCGGCTGCCTGGGGTTTGGGTTCTTTTATTTTTTTTAGCTCTTTAAACTTATTTAAAACATGTTGGCAGATAAAAGTAGAGAGGGGAGATATGGCAAATGCATCATGGTTGGCATTGCAAGTGGAGAATTAAGGCAAGAGATAAAAACCAAACACATCAAAAATGGATACCTAAAAAAAGCTATGAGGGCCAAACAGCAGCAGACCTCATTAAGGGGAGTATCTCCCATGAACTTATAGGGGGGTTTATTTGAATCAAGATTTTAGGACTTGTTCTCATTTAGTTGCTGGCAGCAAACACACTTGGGTGCTGCCTGCAGGGAAGAATAGCAGACTGGCAGCTTTGGGGCATCCTGCAAGCAGACCTGGTCCCCCACCTGTAAGCCACTTTGAAATTGTCTGGTGGCTAAAGGCTCTGCTGGTTCCAGTTCTGAGCCAGCGTTAGAAGCACTGAAGTCAGTGCACTTGCACAGCCACACAGATGGAGAAAATATTGGTAGAAGAGTCTGCAGCACTGTTCTCAGTTGTGGGAAGGTGGGAGGGGGCCAGAAACATGTGGCTTGAAAATCAAGTGTCCCCACCCATACCTGTAGTTGTGACCCCAAACCAGGATGCACTTAGCACCCTTGAACAGGGAGGTTGGTTTCCACTTTGAGCCTAAAACTCTCAGCAACTCTCAGCAGTAACTAGAATGAGAGACTACTGAGGCCATGAACACTGACATGCCACTGGATGCTGTAAATTGGGATGAGAGGTTGACTGTGTTGCTGCATGACCTAACAATATGAGAAACCACTTCCAAAACTTCACATTTTGGTAGATTGGAGAGCTAGATCTAGATTTTTCTCAACCATTGTTCAGCTGTCAGGCTCTGACACCACTGCAGAGCTGTCCTAAGCATCCTGCTGATGTCCCTGTAGTGACCAGACACACACAGCTGCCTCTGTTGCACTGTGCACGTGTAAGGCTGAGCTCGGTTCTGTTTCAGATTCAGGACATCTCTGAGAATCAGTTGAAACAAGGACTCACTAATGCCTCTATCAGATGCTGACGGGCCTTTTTGTGCTAGGAAAACGGATGTGTGCAACAACAGCAAAAGTGCCTGGAAGCATCCCAAAGCCTGAGTGAAATGAGGGAATTTTGAGTGGCATCAAACAAAAGAAGCAGTGATTTAATGTCCACAGATGGGGAGGGGGGAGTGGTGTCAGGAAAAGCAGGAGGATGAGATTAGCTAGGCAATAAAATGAAAATGAGCAAGAGGTGGAGTGAACTGTGCTGAGATAAGACGAGGTGGATTACAGGGCTGGCAGATGGAGGGGGTGCTGGCAGCCAAACAGTGAACAAAACCCCAGGTAATAAATCTGGAAAAATCATAATCAACAGCATTAAATACCATTTTCAACCCATTTTGTCCAGGGAGGTATGGGCTATGGCAGATGGACTCCCAATGAACACCCTGTGCTCTTCCCTCAGGGTGCCATGACACTGCTGTGGTGGCCTTCAGCCCAGGCTGCTGCAAGTGGCCAGCAAGGTGCTGTTGCTTGGCCTCTAAGCTGGCTAAAGGCAGCCAGAACCCTTTCTGGCACAGGAACAGCACTGTCCTCTAACACCGAAAGGTGAAGAAATAGCTTCTTCCTGGAAAGCCTGCCTGACCGTTTGACACATCGTGTCTTTGGCTGCTGAAAGGAGCATTTCCTCGGGCCCTGCAGGAGCACATTAGGCTGGGTATCTCAGTTCCAGGTGATAAGGCAGCTTCTATCCAGGAACATTCATTAATGCAGTTCAACTGGCGATAGGTGGTTGATAGCAAGCAGACCTTTGACCGCTGTTTAAGTCATTAAGCCCTTGACCACTGAGGTTTTGGAGGATAATCTTTAGAATACCTTCCTCTGTGTCACTTTAGAAAAGCCACGTTGCTGCTTTCCAGATCTGTGTTCCCCCCCACCCCCTTCCACAAACACCCCAATCTTCCATTTCCCCAGGAGGGTCAGTGCTTGATGGCAACGTGTCTATCTCAGCTCTCCTTATCTCGGGAAGTCACATGATATCATTTATTTGGCATTATATTTTGGGAGTCTGGGAAAGAAACAATATTATCTGGATACTTAAAAAAAAGGGGGGAATTAATGGATGAAGAAAAGTAATTACCTGGTGAGGCTGAGACCTCTCTGGGTTAGGGACAGCTTTTTGCTCTGCACCGTGAAGTGCTTGGCCCAACGGGGTTTGTGCCACACTACCCTTGCAAGGCAAAGGAACAGTGCTGGTGGCTCATACCTCATTGTGAACATCTGTGGAATAATAAATACGTGTTTTGAGTAGACAACTTCCAACCCAAATGTAGGGCATGGTCAGATTAATCCCACTGCTGCTGCACTTGGTTAAATGATCCTTACTTCCAGCTCTTCCCCACTCCCCTTCCTTATTCCCAAAACAGACACATCCTCCCCCTCTGCCCCTTTAGCTTATTTAACGTCTCTCTGAACCCCAACACGACCAGGAGAGGAGACAAGCAGCAGACAGTCTGGGGAGAGTGATGGGGTCAAGGGGGAGGCAGGGAGACCCTTGGTCAGGAGATCTTAATCCGAGAGTCTTCTTGAACAATCCATGTGACTCCTAGCTATCAGCATGTTATTAGGAATAATAAACATTTTTACCATGCTGAAATGACTGCGTTTAATGACTTTTTTTTCCCTTAGGCAAGCACTGTGGTCAGCCAGTTCTTGGATGGACTGTGGGAGTTAAGTGCATGGAATTCAATACTCTGTGGTATATACCAGAGGTCAGGCTAACGGTCCCTTCAGATCTAAACCACAAATTTAACAAACCATTACCAAAAAAAAGCCCCTCACAAAATCCCCTGAAGTTTTCCATTCGGCTTCTAGCAAACTCTTCAAGAATAAGATCTGATTGCTGAAAAGTTACCAAAGAGACCAAAACCATTGGGCCCCGACATCTGACGTGAGTTTTTATAGCACTGGTGCTTCCTGCCCAGCCACAGCCACTTGGGGAGGCTCAATAAACAGCATCATCCTGGCGAAGCCCAGGGCTGCAGCCAGAGAGCCCGGGGCTCCCAGCTGCACAGGCACTTGCTCCTCATTTGACCCCACAAGCTGCTGTATTTCACATGCTGTTCCTCCTTTGCCCAAGCTGTGATGTGAGATAGCTCATCCTGCTGGAAACTATAACTAAAAACATTGTCTAAAAACAAATCCTCTTTCTGTGTGCCCAGAGGGGAGGAGCAGTCCCCAATGAGCATAGAAAAATGGAGCTTGAATAAATAGCAGAGCTGAGAGCAACCCAGGAGGGCAGCCCAGGACGGCAGCTTCAGAGGGACGGTGTTACACAAGGAGGCAGGAGGACCTCAGCACACAGCACAAGTCAGGGAAAGTGCCTGGCATTGATTTACTGAGCCAGGATATGCCCAGATCTGGCGCATGAGGCTGCATGTGCTGTAGCTGAAATCGGCTGTGTCAGGTTCACGCAAAACGGTTGTGTCTTGGCACCAAGCATGCAGAGGAGCTGATTTCCACCACAGGATTAGCAGGAGGATGTACAGCATATACTCACTGCAAAACTGTGATAACATCAAAGCTCCATCTGTACTTGGGCTGGAACTCAGAGCTATTAATGACTACTGTGGGAGAGCTAACATTTTTTTCTTATTACAGTTAAACTTTCCTACACCTTGAAAACCCATCATTCTGTTTTCTTTAAAAAAAATGTGTATATATACACATCTTTTTTTTTTTTTTAAACATAGAAAATATATATAGATACATAGAGAGGGAAAGTTGCACACGTTTTTTAAAAAACAGACTATTTAAAATGCTGTATTTACTCTTTTCTTTATAGGAGCTCAACTGTTCTCTGCTTAGATGAAATAAGGCACATGTTTCCACTCTAGGTATTTTTGGTCAGAAGGCAAAGATAAATAGATAGTGTATTTCAAACGTCACACTTTCAGCCAGCTTTATCTAACTTTGGTCAAGAATTTAAAACTTTGCACTGGACGCTAGCACATTTCAAGCTTGAACAGTAATTCTCTTCTCCTGACAAGAATTTGCTGCTAACTGAGCCTATCTGTGACATGGGAACCGAGCGGCTAAAGCTGAAACCAAGGCTGTCAAACTCATTTCACTTATTAGTTATGAAATGGGAAAAAACAGTGAGGCTCAGTGTCACATGGAAACATGAGCGCAGCAGTGACACAGCCTTTCACACACAGCGTCAGCACTAAAAACAGGCTATAGATTATTTGGAAAGTAATAAACACCGACCTCGTGATTCTATTCTGGACTGGTCCTATGACAAAAAAAGGAAAAAAAAAGAGAAAGCAGAGGCAGCAGCTGAAAGCTCCCAGCGTGTCGCTGCCGTGCCCGTGACAGGGCGCGAGTGCCGCGGCTCTGCTGCTCCAGCGGGGCCACCATGGGGCCTCCTGATGTGGGCACAGGGTGACTCACCTGGGGACAAAGCTGAAGTGCCCCCCCAGCTGCCTGCTGCACGGAGGGATTGGCTGCCCCCAGCCCCTGAGCACGCAGCAGCTTCGAGCTGCCTTTTCTTCCTTTGTGTTTTTTTTTTTTTTTTCTCTTAAGGTGAAGAGCCAGTGCCAGGTTGTCCTGCTGGTTTGCCCTCACATTTGGGGGGTGGCTTTGCAGAGGTGAGCTGCCCGTGGGTGCAGCAGCTGTGTCCCACCAGCCATCCCAGGAGAGGGCATCCCAGCCCGGGGACACACGTGCCCCTGTTGAGCCTCCCACCGCTGAGGTGAGGGCAGATGTTCAGAATGGCTCCTTCTAATTTTCAGCACGTCAAACCTTATTAGTTGATCTTTATTAAGTCTCTCTCCAAACATCTCCGAAGTAACACTTTTGTTGCTTTATCCCAAAATAGCCACTCCATATGAGCTTTTGGCAGCCAGTACAGAGGCTGGATGAAACCCTGGAGAGCTGGGTTAAGAAGGAAAGTCACAGTAGAACCTGCTCATCCTTTTGACTTGCACAGCTACTTCCCAGCCCCACATGGCCCCCAGACCTCTTTTACCTTAGGACCTCAGCAAGCATCCCTGCTCTTCCAGCTACCTTGAGCTTATAACTAAGCTCAGGACAAAATTCTGCTTACAAACAACTCCAGTCACAGAGGAATATCTGCATTTGGACCCAGGCAATAGAGCCACGGGTACCTTCCACTAGCATACCGTCCTCATGATTCTTCCATAGGCTTATTTTTCCACTGTCAGAGAGAGGAGATATCTATCAGACAGAGGTATAGAGCCCTTGCAACTGTTAATGATTAAAAGAATTTATCAGTAAATCTGGGACTGAAATTATAGCGATGGGCAGGTGGCAAATCTATTGTGAGTCATAAAATTTCCTTGAGAGAACTTTTCAGGGGAAAGAGCTGGAAGAAATCATAGTGCGTTTAAGTGTAATATAAATTCTTATCAGTGACTGTTTTGACACAGTTTTAACTTCTGGCTGCAGAGGTTTACAGTTTAAAAGACATCTAGTAACTGATGGTTTTTCAAAGCTAGAACTCCATTGCATACATTCAAATGAGCTTGAAAAAAGCACAGGCACATCTGGTTTCATGAATCAAAGCTCAGAAAACAACCCATTCTCTGCTGCAGTCTTGCTGGTGGTACTGGTTTTGCCAATGGTGAAACTGGAGGCAAGGAGAGAGCAGAGCAGGTCTGACCTCGGAGGCTGGAGGGACTGGATGTGCCAACACCCTCCTGGGCTGAGCAGTCTGGAGCAGAACTGCAGGGAACTTCTGCCTGGTCTTCACCTGAATCCCAGGTCCGTGAAGCCTCCTGTCTTTCCCAAGGGAGACCCTGTATTTTTTACCACCTGGCCAATGTTTTTAGGTTGCAGCCTCTGTGCAGTGGCCACTGGCTTGGCAAAACTGGGGCTACCATATTGCTCATTGCTGAGAAGACCATCGTCACCAGAAACAGTCCAGGATATCACAGAATGCCTGTGACCTGCACTGAGTGCTTCTGCAGACCTGAACACAGAGGGAGCCACGTTGCTTTCAGTTATTGGTTACCTTCAGCTAGATATGAGCAATGTGTGACAACATAAAATGAGCTGCTGTTCACTCACCAGTGCCGTCCCAAGCTGCTGGAGCCTCCTTGCAGGTCTGGAGGTCCTCGCCCCACTTCCCATCAGATCTAACAAACAATAGTGGTCCTGTGACACAGCAGATCTGTGGCTTGGTCCTCAAACCGTCCTTCCTCTTAACACCAGGCCACTAGCCTGGGCCACCTTTCCCCATCCCAAGGATCACCTTTCTTCCTCTGCCCATAGAATCTTTTCCACAGAAGAAAAATGTTAGCTCCACCTCTGAGACAAAAGATTCTCATTTGGCTCTGAATGTGTCGAGAACGTGGGTCAAACACAAGAGCTGGAGCACAAAAAATCCTGGCTGTGTAAGAAACAGGGAATTCTGCCAAAAAGGCCAGGAATTTTTATTGTAGCTGGCCATTGAAGAATGCTTTCTTTGATTTAAAAAAAATAATAATAAAGGGAAGGAAAGAAAAAATTATATACAAATGTGCATCCCTTGCAAGCTTATGAAAGCATGACCATGTGCCATGGAGGCTAATGGGATTTCTAGCTCCCCATAATGTCCCCCATTGTAATTCAGGTGGCATGAACACAGTCCAACAAGTCCTCACTCCCTCTTCTCTCTCTTTTTTTTTTTTTTTTTTTTGTTTTGTTGTTGTTGTTGTTGTTTGTTTGTTTGTTTTAAATAAAGTCACCAGATCCTTGCAAAAGCAACCAGTACAAACTCTGGAGTTTCCCAAAAAGCTGCTGGAGGTGCTGAGCAGCATTACAAAGAACCAGAAGATAAATGTTCCAAGGAGCCCATGTCCTGTGCTGAAAAAAGGAAACACTGGGAGGGGAAAACTCTGCCTTTGATGGTGTGGTGAAAAAGTTCAGTGTCAGCTGAGCAAGGTGTGACATTCCTCATCACTCTGATCCTTCCCAAAGGGATAAACTGTTCTCTTAGGCATATTTAGCTTCCTTCAGAGTTCTCTTACTGATCAGAAGTTTTCATGTCTCTCTAACCACCATGCCCATGCTGATGGAGATGCCACCAGAAAGAGATCTGCCATTTCCCAGAGCTGCTATGCTATGAGCACACTATATTATACATGTAGTCTTGGTCTTTCCTTCTTCACAGGGAGAAATCTTCCAGCTAGAAAATCACATTTTCCTCTAACCAGGTGACCACCTGACTGCAGACTCACTGACCTAAAGAACCATGACTTGACTCCTGACCAGGCCTTACCAGGAAAATCACCTAAAGTAATTATTCAACAGTTGTTATTCAACAGGGTCCAGTTTTCTTCTATTGTGTTTGCTAGGAATTCCCTAGGGCCACTGACGCCAGCAAGGGGAGGCTCAGCCCTCAGTCTCTGAGCTGTCACTGTTTTCCAGGGTTTGTGCTATCTGGAGTTCTTCCTGCAGCCTGGCTGGCTCTACTCCAACAGCTGGGAATGAGCTTCCTGAGCCATCCTCTCTCTTATCACTTGCTGTCTTAAACAACTTTGACCTTTTGATGGATTTGAACTTTGGACAGCATTAAAACACTTGTTCTAGCAGATGAGGTCAGTCACTCAGCTTTCTGCTTTGTGTAATGGGGCAGTTAATGCTCCAGAGGTTTTAAATCATGGCATGTTCCCAACAGTCAGGACAGGGGAAAAGATAAAACTCACAGGAGTTTGTCCCTTGGCATTGGGCTGGGCCAGGCTTTAGTCTTGCACAGCTTCAACTTTCAGGTCCTGCCCCGTGGTTACTTCTGGTTGTACACGTTTCAAAGAAAAAAAAAACCAACAAACCAAAAACACCCTTTCAAATAATCTAGGAAAAGTTCTTATCCCTTGATCTTCCTCTTGTCTCCATCATGCCCTCATGACTTCCTGAAGCCACTCCTGGATTGCAGAGGATGCCTCCTACAAAGGATGGTTGGGTCACTGCTGATCTTGAGCCTAAGTTTTAAATAACTAACAATGACAAACAAAACCTCAGGGCTAAGAGAACGTTTCCATGGCATTTAAAATAGATTTGGAAGAAAAGAGATTTTGTCTAAACAAGTAAACACAGTCCTCAAGCTGTCACAGGTCAGAACTTGTAACATCATGCTATCTGTCAGACTTGGAAAGAAAAAAACCCAACTGGAAATGGATGACAAAGAGCAAGCTGAAAGAAATGCAAAAACCCACCACACAGGGAAAATCACAATGGAGTGAACCCAAATGTTTTCATCACTGTAAAGGGATTTTATGTTAACGTGAAGAGGAATGCATAGTTTTATCAGTGTTGTCATCTCCACAGGATTCAATATAGACAAATAGTGTTGTCAGTGTCTTCACTGCTCTCAGTTTCATGTTAAGGGGGTGGATACGTTTGTCAACCCATGTGACAAACAAGACTAATGATGGGTGATTATTTTCCCTGCTTGAAGTAGAATGTTCATGAGTTTAAATTATCTGACAATGTTTGCTTATTTACAGTTATGGTTGGAGAAATGACAAAAGGAAGTCTCAGTTGTAGAAGGGAAATTTATATATAAACCTAAGCATTGAGAAACAGCTTTTCTTCAGTGGTTTCCACACTGTGAAGCTGTGCACTCACAAGCCACCCCCTGACTGGTCATCACATCATTCCTATAAGAGGTCATGGCTATGAATATGAAGTGATATCTCAGATTGTTAGGACATAACCAAAGGGAAAGCACCTGGATATGATCACTTCTAAGGATGGTGTCAACATCATAAGAGTAGATGGGTTGATGCATCCTCTGTCAGGTGTAACTTTTTTTCTGGTCTGTAGTTTGATTTTTTAGGTGAAATGAATTCCAGTTAAAGTGCTTGGAAATCAGGAATAAACTTGTGGCTAATTTCCTATGGAAACAGTTTTTGCTGCCATAGTGTTTGAGAAGAAGAAAGCACTGGACCTTTAGGACGGACCTCCTGGAAGCACAGCATTCACAGATGAATATCTCCAGCATCACCTACCCAGCATGAGCTTCAGCTAGAGGCTGATTCTGGTGTCACAGAAGCAGCTTTCTGTGTCAGCAGCAGCTTTAGGTAGGCCCAGGAGCTCCCCATTGCTCAGCCGATGAAGGGGCATCGCTGGGCACTCGGTCCTCCCTGTGTGCTTGCTGGCCACGTAGCCCTGCTGGGTGGAAGGAATAGCAGGGATAGGCACCTCCACAGTGTCCTCTCCAGCAAGATGAGCTGCCCGGGGTCTCCCAAGGATGGGGGTGAACTGCAGCCAGGCCAGCACACGACTGGCAGAGGCACGAGCCGAGGGGACCCCGCTGTGTCCTGCGGTGCCCCATCAGAGCCAGCCAGCCTGTGCCACTACACTGCTCCCCGGGGGCTCTTGGAGAAGCACCCACACCTAGCAAACAAAGCCTCTTCAGCCCACTGAATACCAGCAGGGGCATCCAGTTTGCAAACCCTGTTTTGTGTGTTTACAAAACCACTCCTGGCCGGTGCCAGAAGGCTCATTAATCTTGGTTAACCCTGGCTGTTTCTCTAGAAGAGACCCACAGAGCCCCAGTGCTCTGCAAGCACCACACTCCTCTGTTTCCTGCCTACTCTAGTAAAGAACCCAGTGTTACTCACCCGAAATGTGTCATTACTTCAGGGGAAAATGGCCAAATCTTGAGTCTGAAGGGCCTGACGGTTAGAGGACATGACTGCTTGCCTACAGCACCCAGCGAGTGATGCTGTGCACCTCCCTCCAGGGCTGCACAGGGCACCCTGCAGAACTCCCAGGAAGAACACAGCCCTGTGACACCAACTGCACCTGAATGCAAAGGGAGGGGGGAAAGCAGGAGAGCTTTTCAGAACAGATCATTCAACACAAACACACACACAAAATCCACAGGAGCCACTTGCACAGCCCAAACACCTGCCAGCAGAGAGAGAAGAAGAAAAAAATGTATTTCTTTAAAATTTATTTTAAAAGCAAGCACACAAACATGAGTGCCCATAAATTTTAAATAGTAACATTCTGTCCTTTGGATCATCTCTCCATATCCACTCAGATTTGGGAAGTTACATAAAGCTAGTATCTTGTAAAATATTAATTAAATTAAGCATTATACTAGGTCCCATGAATCACTTTATGTGTGTTCAATATTTGCAAGTGTCACCATGGTGAGGAGTTGCACCTAGATACAATGCATTAGTTATAAAAACTAGTGAGCAATCGCTCAGCCATTGCTACTGGCTTCCCAAACTATAAACCTGTCATCTGGACTATGACAGCTCAGATCATAAAACAAGGCTTGCAAGACAACATCACTATTTGAAGTTAATCCATGGCTTATGTCAGCTGTAAAAGTTAGTTACAAATACAAAAATATCTGGGAAAGTATTGACTGCTAAATATGCACATTGACTGAGGTAAAACTGAAGTGAGGATAGGGCCTTTCACAGAAACCTGAGCCAATAAATTAATGGGCAAGTGATTGGGGTGTGATATGAAGCATGAAAGCTTTAATGATCACAAGAACAGGAAAAGAAAATCATTTGAAAGCTCACTAAAATGCCCTCTCAGGACACTCTGTACATCCCAGTTTCAAGGCATATCTCTAGATCACCAGGGAAAGTGCCTTACAGATTATATATTTTAAAAGAGATTTGTAGAACATGGTCCTACATTCCCAGAGATCTAGTGGCTGCATATAGATATTCAATGTCCTGTGAAGAAGCAGGATCTCATGTCTAGCAAAACTGGCACTAGTTGTACTTTCAGCAAGTTGGGATCCAAGTTCCAGATGTCTAACTTCCCAAATGTGAGTGCATATGAGGAGATTTACCACATTTACCACACAGTCACTGCCACCGGGTAGCCAAAGCATTTTGTATGAAGTACCTCATGTGGCCACTTGGCCACTTACCTGAGTCTTTCTATATTAAATGAGTCACAACAAGAACAATTTAAAATTGCAGAGCACAACATCTGGATCAGACTCTGCCAAAGGTTACTATTTTATCAGGTTGGCTTCTCCATGGCTTGTGTTGTGAGGAGGTTTTTGATACCCTCCCATGCTCTGTTGGGGCTGCAGTAATGAGATCAAGACATTCCCCAGCACTAAGTGTCTGACCAGATGAAGCACAGGAGAAAAGAGAAGCTCACAGATGTCTCCTCCTCCTCCCCTTCTCTCAGCCCACTGATTATCTCAGATCATCAGTGTTTTGGATGACCGAATAAACAGGATTATCCTCTCCCAGTCACTGGGAAGTCACAACTGGACGGCGATCCTATTAGTGCACTGCGATAGTGTGAGTACACCCAAGCAGGAGATTATCTTCTGCTTGCTCTGTGGAGCTGAAAACAGTACTGGGAGATTTTTAATCTCCATGAAGGGGACACTAGAGCTCACAGAAAGAAAATCAAAATCATTTTTATTACCCATCTCAATCTAGCTCAAAAAAAAATATATCCCAATTGACAAAGCCATACACTTCTTTCATTGATATTGTACCAGATTTGGGATGCCAATGAAATACAACTTACATGCACAGCCTTTTTTATCCAAGCTGATCCCAGAATGCTTGGCAAGTGCTGCATGCAAATGGCACGTGGGATTAGCAGACTTTTACAGTGGCCTGTCTCTGTTCCCACCGAGGTTAGAGAGAACAGAAGCAGGACTTGCCGTTGAGTAAAATGTGAACCAGGCTGGAGCGTGGCCAGGACACTGAGATCAAGACTTGCATTCATTTGGAAACTGTTGGCACAATGGCCCTGTTGATCAGGACTTTGGGTTTACGTCTTGTCCAAAACAATGCAAGAAGCTACAATGGAGCATAAAAAGATACCCTTTTAAACATCTTGGTGATTCGTTATTATTTATTTTTCAAGCATTCAAAGACTATAATATCGAAGAATAAACAAAGGAGGAAAAATTCATATCTAAATTAAAATCTTCTTAAATAAACTATCTAGATTTTAAGAGAGTAGCATACAAGGAAAGCCAGCCAGCTCCCACCCCTTGTTATATAAATGCATGCAGAAAAGTAAATTCCTTTAAACAAAGCTTTGAAGAGCATAATTAAGCATGAAACTTACCATATATTAAATTATACATCTAATAAAAAAAGAGTCATTAGCCCAACAAATAGGCTGCTAATGATTTCAGGTTTGCCTAAGGCCATGAGCTAACAAACCAGTGATTTACCAGTATTTTTGGGATGCTGCTGTTGCAGGCTGGCAGCCCAGGGTCACAGCGCTCACCCACAGCTTAGTGGCTGCAGAAAAAAACAAACCCAAAAAAAGCCTGCGCTGTATTTTGGGCCATAGAAACAACAGAGGTTTGGGGCAGGTGAAAACCCTGCTCCGAGGCACCGTGAGCTGCATCACTTATCGAGACACCTGATTTCCACTGTGCACTGGGGCTGCAGAACACAGGACTTCCCAAGTCCAAGCAGAACCAAGTGGAATAGCTGTGAGAGCCCCTTCCAAGGTCTCCGCAGATGTGTCCCAGCACAGACCATGCCCTGGAGAGCCCATGTCACAAGTGCCTCCCCGTCTATTTGAAAGTCTTTGCTGGTACCCACTTGGGACACCTTCCTGCTGTTCCTGACCTTGGGAGCAGCTACTTCTCTCCTCCACAAGAAGACTCTTGCTTTGGTGACCCTAGCAGCCATTCATATGGAAAGTAACACCACAAAAGTGTGCTTGACAACTTTCTTCAGACATTTCTTAGCAGCTGCTGATAAAAGGAAAAAAAAAAACCCAACAGGCCATTTGGTCAGCCAGCTCTCTCCAAAACACCCATACTTATTTTTCTCCTCACACTTTGAATAGCTGAGTATGTGGGAACCAAAACATGCACAAAATAGTCCTCTCCAAGGCCAAGACCAGCAGAAGCAGGGAGGATGCTTCTTACAGTGCCCACCCAGCGTGGCCAGGACTGCAGGATACAAGGGCTTACACAGTTATTACAATTCCTTGTGCAGGGCAAACTTTTTGACATGAAAACATGAGCATGTGCACAAACCTCACCTCCACACAAACAAGTGGGGATTTGTTAATGCCATCTCAGACAGGTAAAACACTTCTCCACTGACAGAAAGACAGTGCACTGGGTAACCTTACAGGTCTAAAGAATTAGGTAACTGAAGGAAAGGTTTTCAAAGGACATAATTACTCAGTAATTCAAAACAGAGAAGGGCAGCAATCCAGTAAATTGAACAAAAAATGTTGTTCATCTCTCAACCAGCATCTTCACCAGCAGGCTCAGCAAAGGCCCTCGGTTTGGCATTACCATGGACAAGGGACCAAGCATGAGGTCCCAAAACTCTGAAAGAGGAAAAGCCCATCCATGTACACGTTGCAATTCACAGAGCAGTCCAAAAGCAGAGAGGGACCCCAGGGGTGCAGCCAGCCTGGCCTGCTGAGCGCATCATTCACAACCCCCATCATCGGCTGAAGCTCAGTCTTAAGGCTTGGCTGGGGATGCACAGACCCCAGCTCTCCTTCCCCAGGGGCTGCTCAACGGCCCCCCTGGGAGGGCTCGGCTGTGCCCTTCCTCACCAAATTCTCTGCCTCTCTCCCCTCTCGGGCTGATTTCTCCTCATCCTCATCGCTCGCTTCCTGTGGTGAAATGTGCAAGTGTAGAAGCTCTGTTTTGCCACAGCAGCCCCGAGCTGGGCTGGGCCCTTCGCTCTTTGCTCCCCAGAGAGCTGCTAATGGTTTGATCTGACATAAAGTTCTCACACTTAAAATAAATGGCACAAACACAGCACTCTCCAGGAAGGTCTGAAAGCAAACGGAGAGGTTTGATTTAAGGAAGCTTTTCCTCAGCTATTTTTTAATGCTTTTAACTAATCAGTAGCTCAAATGAATTTTTCTTTTTTTTTGTAATGAAAAGACAAAGTATTTTCCTCCTTAAGTGCTCTTGTGATTAAGGTCCAAGATTTATAATTCTGCATGAGAAGGGAAAAAAAAATAAACTGGATCCTATTTCAGTGGAGACAATGACAAAAACTCACACTAACTGCAGTCACCAATAGAACAAGGCCCATATGCAAACTTTGGAAGTAAGTTTTTTTTTTTCTGGAAACTATTTACCAAATACCGCAGAGTTCACAATTTTTTCTTATTTTCTGCTTCCCTCAGAGTAACATTTAGAGCACACCATCGGACAGTTCTGCTGAACATTTTTTTCTTAAATCTACATTACTGTATCATTTAAGTCATATGTATGGTTCTTGATTCTTCACATAAATGCTGTCTTTTTTTCTTAATATTCCCACAAAAAGAACATGGTTTGATTTCAGCAGCAGTTGCATAGACATCAGATTAAATATAGCAGTCATTGACTTTCCCTGAGACTCAGACACTTCTGAAAATAAGCTTTTTGGCACCCACTAGGGAACACAGTGAACATCTCCTTTAGTTACAAGCCCTCAAAATAAAAAGAACTTTTAAAGTTCTTACATGTATCTATAAGAATTTGATCTGAGATCTTATTTAACTTTCCTTATAAATATTCAGGGCTGGCCCTGCTCTCACTGAAGTCAAAATAACTTCAGTGCCATCAGCAGTGGCATCACAG
>NW_008580734.1:0-6488 GCF_000691845.1 Merops nubicus | reverse complement strand
CTACACGACAATAACTACACATAAGAATCAAATTATTCCTTTTTAGCAGCCTCACCTGTATTTGTAGGCTTGTACTACAGAGGTCGTTTAAAGGATGCTGCATATACAACCTACTCTAGATCCTAACTCTAAACTTCTCCAGCACACACAGCTCTGCCCTTCAGTCACAGTTCCTAATATTTAAAATGACCTTTCCAAATTTGTTTTGTTTTTAATATGTTAAAAAATCTTTCCCACTGAAGTGAATAGATTTTCCAGTGAACTCCAGCACTTACCCCTGCAGCATTTTACTATTTCGAGATTAGAGCATGAGTTTCAAAATTTGTCCTGAAGAACAAATATCTGCATGAAGTTATGATGATCTTGTACTGAGCCTCAGAGTCATCCTGGAATAGAAAACAATCCAACCAACAATATTTGGGTTTGCACAGAAATTTTCCCAGAAGTTCAGGAGCAACTGCCTCTCTTCCATCAAGGCTACAAACAATTCTGAGTCTGGGTTCCTGTGCATGGCTCCTGAGGCTGACATACTGCACAATCTATCAAAATTGAATATTCTGTTATCCACAGTTTATATTATACCTTTTTTAATTCTGTTTTATTCCAAATATGACTTTATGAAGGGGGCTAATTCTGAAATATTTTTTCCTCTGAGTAGGTAGACATGCTCACGTACAAATGCAAGAAGACTTCATGAGGACTTCAACATTTATCTTCACAAGGAACTGCAACAGATTTGCATATTTCTTATTCAAACCATTTTGGTTTACTATTAATAAACCCAAACAATCAAACAAAAAAAAAACCCCAAACAGTAGGAATGTTTTATTACCACAGCTGACCACCAGATGGAAATCCTTTTCCATAAGATATCTGGTGATTAGGAAAAATGCTAAAAAAAATACAGCCTTCTTCCAGGAAAGTGTTTCAGAAGGAGCAAAGCAGGGTTGCTCCTCCCATCAGCAACCTGTTTGGGAGGCCTCAGCATTTCATGTTCCTTCTTCATCCAGGAAAAAATATTAGAAGTGACTTCCAAAAAGATGAGGCCTGGGTCTGCCCCTTTGCAGCCTGTTCTGCCCAGCACCACAGCAGCAGGGGCTGAAGGGAAGGGTGTGATGCACCCAACCCTACCCCTTTCCCTCCCTTGCCCAGGACTAGCACAGGCCCCAGAGACAGGCAGAAGAAGGGTTTTACCAGCGGACACCTCACAGAAATGACTAAGATCCCTTTACCCTGATGGACAGCCAAGCTGTCATCAAGTTCATTGACCTAACAGAAGCATAATTTAAATTTGATTAAGCCCCAACACGTTTCCTGACACGTTTCCCCCCTTTTCCAAGAAGGGCAGTTTCACTCAGAGGTCATTCAGATGGAAATCCCTGGCCAGCTCCAGTTGTTCCACCAGCAGCTCTGACACACCAGGCAGAGAAAAGCACCATCAACACGTGTTCCGAGTTCAGTCTGGAGACATGAGGGATAAAGTAAACTCTTCCTTCATACCATTACAGGCCTTTTTTAGGGTTCCAGCCACCCAAAGCCTGGCATGGCAAAGCTCAGGGACCTCAGTGGGGTTTTATCTAACCTGCTACACTGTTCCCTACACATACAGAACCACTGGTCTGGGATCCAAGCACTAAATGTCATTTATTTTTATTGTTGCTTATTTACAAAGCTGTGCAGAGGCTCACACTGGGATGCCAGCGGGCATCAGCTGAACTCAAAGAGCATCCCTGTCTCCAGGAGCAGTGGCAGGGCGGTGGGAGAGAGTTGTGTCCCCTTCCCTGCAGCATCTCCTGCAGCCCAGGAGGGAGGGCTGGCTGTGCTCCTGCGGGCCCCTCGCTCCTGCTCTTGAGCAAACTATTGCTGTGAAAGAAAGGAAAGAATAGCTGCTGTGGTTTTAATTATCTGATTGAGTTTTCCACGCTAAATCTAATTGGGACAGCAAGCAGGGAGCTACATTTAAAGAGAGACAAGACATTTGCATCTGGTCTGCTGATTATAGTAGTTGCACATTTTACTTTAAACATCAATGGGTTGCAACTGCTATTCAAATGATATGGAAATTGCTACTTTATACTGAAATTTCCCTTAAGCAACAAAGGAGTGGATTAACACATGGCTCTGGGATTTTTTTTTTTCTTTTCTCTTCTTCTTCTCTTTTTAATAAAACACTGTGGCAGTGGAAAACTCTTTGATGGTTCATGAACAACACCTGTATCTTTTAATATTTTATTCATACCAAGTTATAGAACATTTGAATCCTTTTGTGTAACTGTCATGACAACAATTTCTAACCAAAATATCCTTTATCTGAAACACTGAATTAACTTTATTTTCACAAGACCTCTTCACCACAAAATATACATACACAGACTATATGGACAATTATGTAAGGGAATTAAGGTACCCACAACAACTTATAAATATTTTCAGGTTCAGATAAAGCTAACCAACTGGATGCCTTCACAGAGTCTGTTTTGTTTGCACACTCCCAAGAAACCTTTCTTACGTGGCCAGTCCCACTCAAGACTGAATCCTACCCACAGCAGTATGTAGCAGAGCCAGTGCAAATAAGAATCAGAGCCCAGGCAAACCACAGTGTGATTTTTTTCCCACTGAAGCTCTCATAAGTAAAACAGGTTGCATTCCAACAATTTGCAGGATTGGTCTTTTAATCCTTGTGCAGTTCTGTAACTTTTTACGCAATCTTAAAGATAGCAACTTTTTAGTGAATTTTAATGGTAAACTTCACTGTCAGCAGTAGACGTAAAAGATGTAAGGGATATATAAAGATATATATAGTCCTCCCCAGATTGGTTACTTTTACAGAAGGCTGGTTAAAAAATACTTGATATACTTGGAATGTTACTGCAAGTTATTGATATGGTAGACAAGGAGGAGCAAATGCACATCACTGGTTTCTTATGCACCTTACAGGTACCTACCAAGGAAGAGTTTCAAGCAGATCATCATCCTTTTCCATTGACTCTGTTGTTACAGAATCTTTGTCATCCACATCATGTACTTTAATCTGAGCATCCACTCTCAGCGCAGCTATCCAGAATCTGATGAGGAAAGTAAAAGCACGTTACAAACATAATATTTTAAAAATAATCCCATGCAGACACATTGACAGAATTAATTTGTACAACAGTCTGTTTAAAGACACTGACTCACAATGTTTCTATTTTGATGTCAAAGCTCTGAGGCTTCAGAGTGCTAGAATGGTGGAAAATATCAAGTCTTGACCAAATCAGATACATTCTTCTTCTTGAAATTAATTAATTTAAAAATTAAAACATTAAACTCAATCAACTGTTTTTTTGTGTTCCTTAAGCATCTAGCAAAGGTGTGGTGAGAAGCTTTCAATTCTTCATAGACAGGGTCAGAAGAGACATGCAAACAGAATGATTAAACCCAGCTCCTCCTTTCTCCCAGTAACAAGTTCTAGTTCACTCACAATCGACACCAGTGCCCATCTGAGCTGCCTACACTTTGCAGGGGCACAAGTCCTGCTCTTGCTCACATGCCCCTGCAACCCCACTACCTTCAGTGGATTTTTATCTCACAAACATAAAAAGGGCAACATTACTCCAGAACATTCACCCTGCACTCATCACACTAAACCCAGCTACAATACATTCATGCAGGAGCTCTGAAAACCACACGTGCACTTTTGGTGTTGTCCTTTCCACACGAACATTTTTGCGCTTTCCCTCAGTTTGCAGAGGGCACAGGCTGTCAGCAGCCAAAAGCCATGAACATCTGACAGCTGATAAAGGAGCTTGTTTGAAGCAAGTAGATGGTCCTGGCCATCTAGCAGGCAGGTGATTAAGGCACCATTACAAGCTACATCTTCATCGGCAGCTGCACGGACAAGGAGGGTACTTCTTGCACTGCTCAGACCTGCCCGGTGGAGGGGAGATTTAATTATCATTACTGCCTAATGGGTACTTTGTAGAAGATGAAGACCTGACAGAAACAGATAGTGGGCAAACACAGGACTCAGACAGCAGTTGAGGAAGTAATTGCAATGCAAATAAGAGGGCATGATCTGACTGGGAGCAGCAGATGTGGCTGTCCATAAGCAGCTCCATACAAAACATATGTTCAAATGTTACTGGGAAAGAAAAGACTGCAGAGCATTATTTGCAGAGCTACAGGATGCTGGGCGGGGGGTGGGGGAGATGCTCAGGGAGGAAGCTGGGATTCTCACAGGGAAAATCCAGGGGATATCCTGGAAGCAGAGAGATAGAAGACATGCAACACATGGGGCAGATACTGGGAGGGATCAGGGAGGAATATATTCCTTGGCCTCCAGCATACCAAACCTGTGTCATGGATTTGATTCTCAGCTAGGGAGAGTAGGGATGAGCTGATGAATTCTAATTGGGCTCGGAGGAAGAGCAAGATGAAACCTCTCCCCTAGGGCTTTCCACCTCAAGTGGGCAGCCGTGGGAAGGTGACCAAAGCCCTGCTCACATTTAATCTCGCTGGGTGGAAAAGGTTGCACGCACACCGAGTAAGAGATGCTGCACAGGTTTTGTTAAAGTCACAACATCTGGCTTTCCCAAAAACAAAATAAAAGCATGTGTTGGGCAGAGGTGAAATACACCAGAAGAGAGACACAGTGCAAGGCAGCCCTTCTGAGATGCTGGAAATTCTTGTCTTCACAGCACACTAACAAACACAGTTATTCCACTCAAGGCTATTTCATAAGTTATTTTTTTTTAAATTATGTAAAAGCAGGAAATGTCAACATGTGCACATTACTTCCTTTCAAAGCATTTTATTGGCAACCATCCCTTCTGTTCTACCTCAATCTTTGTTCCAAAAGAGAATTAATACTTATCTTTGTAAACTTAACATTTAAAGAATTTCTGAGATAACTTTACCTACACAGCATCACCTTCCAGATTGCAATGCTGTTGGTTTTGCCACGTTTACCTCAGCACTCTTTTTTTCTTCCAAAATCTGTGTAGATAATTACCATTGTAAATACATTTATGTACCAGCTTAAAAAAACAAATAAACCATGCTCAATGGCAACATGAATTTGGTTTGTACACTGCCATGCAGCATGTGCCACGATCAACTATGTACATGTACAGCTTCTGTTGCCTTTGATGCAGAGCCAGAAGCAGACCTTTTCAACATTTTCTTATTAAGGATAAATTTCAAACTAAACCAAGCATGCTAGAGTGAGGTGGCCTTGATGGGAATGGTGTCCAGGTGTCAGGGTTTCTATGTTTAACATTGATACAGCCTTCCAAATATTGCAGCTTTTTCTCTGGAGACATATAAAAATCTCAGAATCAAGTTTTTTAAAGTAAAAACGTAATTCTTAGATAATGTCTATATGTGAGAGAATCACATATTTTGTCTGGGTTCACAAGAAGGGATGTCAGAAAAGGTTAATGTGAGTGTTACATTTTGGGAGTGAGCTTTCCCAGTTGTACCACCCCTGCAAGAAGAAAGGTGACCCCTAGGGACAAGCCAGCCAGATCCTAACGTCACCCATGGAGCAGCCTGACACCTCTGCCTTCTGCAAGCCATTGGCAACATCTGAGGGAGCAGGGCTGGCCTGGAAGGAAGCTGCAGGAAACTGCACTGTGAGCAGCGGCCCTCCTGGCAGATGCATCCTTGGGCCAGTAGCTCAGAGGGCAAGCAGAGAGCAGCAGGAGGCTGCCGAGGCTCCAAGTCTACTTCCTTCTGGCAGCTCAGCTTCTTTTGAGCACAGAGGGAGTCTGGCCTTGATCTCCCAGATTTTTCCCATGTTCTGTGTATATAGTTTCTATTATAAGCACAATCGTGGTGAATGTTTGTGCAAATGATTAGCTCTGAATCTTCTTGGTACTTTATACATCTTTGTTACTATTTTTATTTTACTTTTATTTTTGGAAATGGTGAGCATGGAAATATCCTCTGCTCTCCTGGAAGCATATGTACAACATGGCTCTAATTCACAAACCTCAAAGCTAGTAAGAACAGCAAACATTTGTGCCTAAAATCAGCAGTGAAGAACTGACCTCTAGTATCCAGTCCCAGGGCTTACCAAATGCTCTTTGCTGCTGCTCTTTGCTGCATGGTCGCTCAGTGTATTTTTAAAACATGCACTGTTTTCAAAATATGCAAAATTAATATTAACAAAGACCTGTAGTGCTCAGTGTGAGTGGCTGGAACTAGCACTGGCCTTCTATCTGATACCCAATGACCTTTTGAGGTATTTTAGGCACTGTCCTATAAGCAGTAAGTCTGGCACAAATTACTTGCAGATACAAAGCAACAGTAACCATGAGAAGGAGAGAGCAACATGGGATAAATTTGTGTTACCTAAAACTAGGAGAAAAAGAAAATTACTAGGGTTTATAAAAGGATTTACAAACTGCCTAACTTTCTCTCTCATTTAATCCTAACCTGCAGGATCCTGTGTCATGGATAAGGACATTCACAATGGACTGAAGTGTGTGGTGGTTTAAACCACTTTT
>NW_008580733.1:173968-177067 GCF_000691845.1 Merops nubicus | reverse complement strand
TTATATAATATAAATATATTTCATTAATTCACAGTACGTGGCCTTTGCTGAGGTGAGGACTACTAAATGAGCAGTTCGTTTAGTTCCTCATTGAATTAGATAAACTGTGGCTCAGCAAAACAGTGTTGCTATAAAGATACAGAGACACCTCAAACCTTTTCTCCATGGGAAAGGTTAGCTTTAGTAGGGCCCTTGCTTAATGTTAACTGGCTGAGCCCTGAATTTCTTCCCAAGACCACAGAGATGACAAAAGCCGAGGCATCAAGTAAGGTAGCAGCAGGTGATGTGATAAATAAGCTCCACTTGGGGTTTCTTCAGGTTCTCCTTGTCACATCATTACATGAAAGGGAGGGCCCTCGAAGCTGTTTGGAAAATTGCCTTTGTCAAAACCCCTTTTAGTTCAGGGTCTTGTCTAGGCAGTGTGCCCCTACTATAGCATAGCCCTCCATCTTCTCCATGACCCTATTTCACAAGTGCAAACAAGAAGCGAGTCATAGGTGAGAGCCAGTCAGGAGTGTCAGGAACACAGATCTTAGAGCCAGAAGGGTTATCCCATACTTGTCTGTGACTACATGATATACAGGTCATTCAGAAAGCAGAAGCTGTTGCATGGCCCAGCATAAGAAAAATGTGTATTGGCAGAAAAGTAATGGAGATGAAAGAAAAATAGGGTCAGTTAAAAAAAAATTTATTGGGTAAATAGATGAAATAACTGCTGAGTTAAAGCTTTAACTTTAGCTTTCAGAAGATGAGAGAAGTTGAAGGGCTCCGTTATGCCGGGCTTGCTTGGACACTTTTACTGTCTGAGGCAGCCACACAGGAGGAGTTGCAGCCTTCCTCGAAAAGCATAACGACCACGTGCCGTGTGGTCCAACAGCAAGCACTGGGAGCCCAAGCAAGTCATGGGCCCACATTTGGTAATCCCAGTTCATAAGATATAAATAAACATGTAATTGATCCCTCTTCTCAGAACAAACTGGATATCTTCTACTGTCAGCTTTATGGTAAGAGTAAGTTTTTCATTCCTTTTCAAATATTCAAGGGTACTTGACCAATTTTAATTAGTTAGGGCAGCATCATTTGTTTCTTTAGACAAAAATGGATAATGCAACTTAATAATGTTTTCACAGGCTCTTTTCCAATATGTTTCTACTTTTTCTTTTGTTTTCTTTTTCATAAAAATCAAGATATTAATTCCTATTCGATTGCGGCTTTTTGGCCCTCCCAATTGCTTGCGTTCCAAATCTTAGAACTATTTTGATATCCTTGACTGCATGTAAGGCGTATTCTGCAAGGGCCTTGGACTTCAGCACAGTCTGAAATGCTTGGAAACAGATGTCCTTCCAGGTGCACAGCAGAAAGCTCCACTGTTTTTTAGCACTTGTGGAGACCACTGATAGTGTGCTTCATGCTGTCAATGTTCAGTGCCTGGGCACTTCTAAAGGGAGAAATAAGAGGTACTAGATACCTTCTGCATCTAGTAGGAAAAAAAAAGAACAACAAATAGGTAAAATTTAAAGCCATTCAAGTCAAACCCCACATTTTCAAATGTAAGGGTTGTTTGTCACTGGAATAAATTCCTGCACCATCTCCTTGTATCTTTCTAAACAAGTCTGGAAGATGTAGTTAAAACCATTTTTTTAATCATGAATTATAACTACATAGAATTATAGAATTTATGTTCTTTTGGGGTCATCAACCCTCATTGCCCCTTTTAGATTTGAAGACTATAAATATTTCACATTTATGATAATGTGGGTAATAATAATTTGATGGTTTACTGACTGGTTAGATTCCTGAGAGAATAAAAATGTTAATAAAGGTGGTTTGGTCTGATTTGGTGTTTTGTTTTGTTTTATTTGAGGCACCACTTACTAATCTTGAATTTATTTAAATAACATAAATAAATATTGGCTTTGATGCTTTGATGTTATTTACTTGACAAGCATTTCTCCACATCTTTGCAAGTAGCCTGAACATATTTTAGACAGAAATAATGACCAATTACTGGCTGTAGGATCTAACTAACAGAATCTTTTTAAAGAGGAGGGAAGGCTTTATGTCTGCATCCATACTACCTGGGGTTTAAACACACAATCCAAACCACAGTGGAGTACTGGTGAGGTTTTCAATGTAAAATAAAATTCTGAGCCCAAAGAGACCTTGCAATGATCAACTAATGTTCTCACAAAAGTTTTCATGGCAGGTCTGAACCCTAGCATGTTACTGTAGCACCATTACACCGTAGCACAATACTTCTCAAACACAAGACATGCATAAAATAGGTAGAATATGGAGTCGTCTTCTCCCTTTACAAAAGGGGACTAGAAGCACTGAGAGCCTTGCCCCAGGTCACATGGAATTCAGTAGTGACCTATGAGCAGAATCCACTCCATGCCTTAATGAAAACCCTATTACCCAGCATTATTGTTACTCTTTCTGTTATTGCAAACAATTATAGCAGGTCTAGAAAGAAAACTAAGGGAAACCAAGTTTATCAGTCTGTTTTATTTTATCTATTTCAGTATAATTGCTACTACAATGTACAAACTCTGCGCAGTACATGAAATTTTTTCATGATGAGGGCAGAGGTTTACTAGGTAAAGAACAATTAATCTATTACTTCCTAAGTCGCCTGTTGTACATTCACATCTGGAGGGAAATTGTACTCTAAAGGCTAAGCCTGCAAAAGGTTCTTTGGCAACACTGGGCAGTCCTCTGCTTAACCTCAAGCACCCTAGAGCCAAAGCCAAAAAAGAAACTTCAGGCTTGTAATTCTTCCCATGGCAGTGCCTGTGAGGCAGACACCTCACTCCAGAAGCACAAGGCGCCTGCCTGAGCACCCGGAGGAATTCACAGCAGCCGCCAAGCAGGGACCGGGGCGAGGCCTGAGGGCTATCGTACAAGGACATGCTGTATCTTAGGTGTCAGTACTTTCTAGGGCACAGATGTGTTACACTAGCTGCAGGGCAGTGAAATTCACAGCCTGCCCTCCTAGAGCGAGGTGCTTAGCTATCCATTTAATTTTGTTCTTTTCTGACAATCAAGGATTAGCTGTTTCTTTCTTCCCGAGGACTTCATAAAAGGAGCTGGTGGTTA
>NW_008580733.1:129984-173937 GCF_000691845.1 Merops nubicus | reverse complement strand
AAAAAATTGGCGATATGCTGTGAGGAGCAAGATATTTGCCTTCAGAGCCATATTAGTGTAGGAGCTTCTTTCTAACATTTATCACTTATACTGGTGAGGTGCCCCCAAAGTCACTTTGCACAGTCACTTTCAGAGGCTCCATACGGCATGATCTCTAGACCTGAGAAAATACATCTACAGGAAGAACCACAATGTGTGGTACTTAGTGACTAGAGACTTCTCAGACATTTAAGAGTGAGTATTAGGCTTTCTGACGTGTAATAGTTTGAGGATGAAATCAAAATACAAGAGTGAAGTGAGAGTCATTGATACCACGTTTATGCTGAGTGAACCAGGGCAGTTGTGGAAAGGGAGAGCAGATGACAAGCACCCAGAATTTGACCCAGAAGCACCTCTGTGAAACTTAACTGTCTTGCTCCTTTTAAAAGTGTATACTATAACAATTACTTGTGACATTAACTGGAATAACTAAAGAGGCATTTCAGTAAGTACAGGCTTAGAGCTGATGTGTATTGTGCATCTCATCCCTTTTCTGTTATTAGTCACCCAATGCTTTGAGCACTCCCCGCTCTGGAGTCGGCATCTTCCTTTGCATCCTGTTACAACAGCCAGGCCAGAGTCTATACTGACAGACAAAAATAGATATTTTAATTTACTGGTCTAAAGAAAGGGAAAGTGTGAGTACAATCAGAAGTGAAATCAGAAGTGCTAGCAGACCAGTTGAGGTAAGGAAGGAAGCTCTGGATTCTAGTCTTACTACTAGTGACAGCTTAGTATGAAGACCGGAGCTGTTTCAACAGGATGGAATTAGGTATTCCAAGATAGCAAATAGCTTTGTCATCCGAGACAGGCAGATAAAGGATAGAACTGAAGTAGCATACATTTTTTAACCACTGCTGACCTTTTTGGTACCCATAGTTGTGCAGGGCATGAATATTTACAATATTTTTAAAAAGTGGCCACCAGAGCAAAGCTTGTTTGAGAGCTCAATGCAGGAACGACTAATTTGCAAATCCCATTGAACTTCAAGAATTAGTAAATTACCAAAAAAAAAAAGATTTTAGACATATCCAACAGCAGTTTTTTGGCTCTTAGATAAACATTTATGTAGGATTAGGCAAAAACTGAGAAGGGGATTGAGAATCTCTGTGGCAAACTGAGGTCCTAAAGGGTGCAGGTAGCCATCTCTTCCTTCATGGATGCGACTGTAGCTCTAAAGTGGCTCTGTGTCACTACTTGTGAATTTCTCACATCCATGCTTAGACCTGAAAGCTGGACATGTTCAAATCTGAGTTTTTTGTTGAATAAAGAGTGTAAGTTCCAAGCTCTCCTCTACCCCTTCCAAACAAAACACGATAGGATGTGTTAATTCTGGTTTAATAAAAATTTAGACAGGATTATCAGTTCCAGGAATTGGAAAACCTGAATTCAAACAGCCAAAATCACAAAGTTCCTTTAGAAGCCCTTAGTTAAGAAATATTATAACTACTAGGATCTTTTCATTGCTCCTTTGCTTTTGACTTTTTTTTTTCCCGACAGCATTTAGTGCCTACTTAGTTTACACTGTCAAACTTCTCTTGGCATAGAAAGAGGAGCAAGAAACTCACAGTATTGATCAAGAAAGAGAGATCCTCTCAAACCTGCATGGATTTAAGGCTTGGAGTCCCTATAAGAACTCTAAATATGGTACAAATGGTGATGCAAAGCTGTATTTTATATCCTAAGGGTTAAGGCTGGCACTTCTTTCTCAAGGGAAAGCAAAAAGATGCAGTGAATACAGGTAAAATTGCCATTGCTGTGGAAGCACAGAGAAGGCTTTCTCATGATTCTAGTGATGGAAGAAATCTCCCTGGAGCAGAGGAGACGGGCATTGCTTTTCTTCCTTTCTTGGACACTGAGCCAGCTGAGCTGTCTGTGTACACAAGTGGTGTGCTTTCCCAGGGCAGGGAATTGCACAGAATGATGTGTCTTCTCCTAATTAACCAGATTGCTGCTTGGGTTAAGAATATATGCCCTAGGAAACTCCTTGAGCTGCTTCTTTGCTTTTATTGAGGCCTTGCACTACCCTAAATCGGCCAAAACGTGTAAGGTACCAGCTGGCCCTGAGTGTTGTATTACAAGTAACGCACAACAATATTCTTTCAGAAGGGACATCCGCCTTTCTGTAACCATGTAATTCCTTCTGCTATTAATGGGAGCTGCTAAAGAGAGAGGATAAATCTCAGAAAACAGTGATACAGCATGACGCATGTGCTTGGTTTGGGGTATGAGGCAAATGCAGTGTGCTTTTGTTCTGTCTTCAAGAGCCACAAAACAGTTGAGAAAGATCTCCCAAGGCCATCAGAAGTGCATCCAAAGGCCCAGCAAACATTTTCTTTACAGTATATACTTGCCTCACTACCAACTCCAGTGAGTTTTCAGCTCAATGCCTCTAAAAAACTGAAAGCGAAAATACTCCTGCTGTTATTGCCATTACAAATTACCAGTGATGTGACAGTGGAAGGTAAACCATACTGGAAGTCTTAAGCATCATGCTTTTTTGTCTGTAATAACAGAATTCAATGGGTTTTAAGTTTCAGGAAACAAATGAGAAATTTTAAAAGTTAAGGTTTTTTTACCCCACAGAAAAATATTCAGGGGAATGGAAGCTTCCCATAGGAACACACCAGTTCAGTACAATATTTTAAGGCTCTCTCTCTCTAGTCCAAAACTTGATTTCTTAATCAAAATTAGAGGTAAACTAGAGGAAATGATGGGAAGAGAAAATGATAGAAACCCCTGAGTAGCAAAGAGCAACTGAATCAGATACTGACTTGGACAGAGAAGGATGCAGACTAAAGGCTCCTCTCCACTTGTTATTTACTTATTACACAAACTTTGAAAGTTCTGTCTGGAAAGGGTTCTTATGAAATAAGTAGTGGCCTCTTCTTTAGGAGTATTCACTCTCAGATAAAGAGGATGGCATAAAATAAAATGAAATTGTCTCTCATATCTTTCTGGAGCATCCAAAACAATATACCACTCTGATGGGTCTCTTTTGACTGGCTTTTTCTTTACTTGGTTTTATGAATAGAGCTTCAAAGAATCTTGATTTCATGGTGGGAATGTTTGTGAAAAAATGACAAGTTTAATGGGATAAGAAGTATGTTTCCTGCCTGACTCTACAGCAGGTGTTTATTCTTTAAATTGGGAATTTATTGCAGTGTGATAGTCTGCTGTATGACATTCCTAATACTAAAGCAAAAACTTTCTCTAAAAAAAAACTTAGTGAGCCTTATCAGAAACACAGACTTTCATAATTATGATTGTCAGGATCCTCAAAATTAATTATAACTTCAAGCTGTGACAGAGCCTAAAATAGCAAGAGCTGCTGGTGATCCAAAAATCACTCACAGCATGTCCAAGCTAGCATTTGGCAGAGAGCATATGCAACTTAAAAAAAGAACATAACCCTTTAGGCCCATGCAAGCAATTAAACTCTTTGTGGAAATGTCAGGCCATAAGTATTAAAAGACCTTTCAATTGTTTACATACAGTTTTCCTCTAATTAGTGAGAACTGATGTTAATATTTCCCCCTTCATTTTTCAAATAAGTCCAGATGGGCTTAAGTTTAGAGGGCAGCTGTTGTGTTAAAAAACACACACACACACAAAAAAAAAGCTAAAAAAAAAAAAGTAGGTGATTCTTGCCAAGTCAGACTCCATGATTCTTACAGTGAGGGGGGTACAAGTAAATGCCAATCAGCTTAGCAGCATTTAAAGATACGTAAGGAACTTAGCCTGGGAGCTCTGCTGACGACGTAAAACAAGAAGACATTTCCAGAAGTGTCTGTCAAACAAAGTATAAAAATAATCAGAGACTGATGGCAGAAGTTGCTGACACTCTAGCTGATGTATAAGTGAGTGAAATTTAACAGCACTGTCCTAACTTTCCTTTCATTGTTGCAGTGCTTCTTGCTAATGCTTTAAATGCAGGCACCAGTGCATTAATAATATATGACATGACTATGTTTGATCAGAGCTACCTCAAAATGCTCACAAGGAAGGTTTTCTTTAGTTGCACAACTGTTAAATCACTGCCATCATATTAACTTGTGCTGTCTGTGCCATCCCTCCACTACTCTTTTATCTGAGAGACAATGACTTATTCCTCTGTCTCCATCCGCTCCTCCTGCTCTTTTGAACCCACAGCAACATGCTTTAAGTCTTGAGTGTGATGACCCTAACAGTGTCTAACTGCAAAATAGGTCAATAGAATGGAAAGCAAATGTCACCTAGCCAATAGTCAAGACTGAGTGTCTTTGACCCTGGAGTCTTGCCTCATCTTGGATTTGTTATCTAAGCCAGTCCCCTGACTTTCTATGTTTCAAGTCTATAAATTGAGAACAGTATTTATCCCTATCACTGAAGAATGGGGAGGCTTCACTAAAAGGTACTTCTTTTAAATTTTCGGGTAAGAAAGTGGTTGTATAAATGCTAAGACATAGACAGCCCCTTTACAAGATGGAATAAATATGATGAAATATAGTGATTTTATTTTCTTTTATTCTTGATGTCTTTCAAACATTTTCATGAAGTCTTGCTAAAAAAGCCCAAATGTAGGATCTTACATTTTTGGTTATAATTATGGATTATTACATGTTATTATGTTAGTCTGAGCTCTTTTTAGAATTTAGATGGGTAAAGGTTTTTTTCACCTTTTTTTTTTTTTTTTTTTTTTTTCCTCTGCATCTGTGGTCTGTCTTATCTATTTGGATTGAAAATTCTTTGCAACAAGGACTGTGGTAAGGTGTCTGTGGTACCTAATGAACCAGTCTTATTTTGGCCCTGTTGGCTCTGCCATAATATGTAGTGCTAAAATTTAATCAATTTAGTGTTTAGATTTACAGCTACAGTCTGATGTAAACTTACAGTCTGTGAGACAAAAGATATCTTCTTACAATGGCAGCGCCTGCATTAGAGTGTTCCACTCAGTAGGTCAAACCAAGAAAAAAAAAGTGAGAGAATATGTGTGATGTCAGTGCTGCTTCAATATAAAGCTGTGGCAGAAGTATACATCTCCAAGAAACAAGGAGTAAATGAATAGCAAGAACATTGAAGTAGATCCTACTGGATCCTTACGTAGATTGTACTCTTTGTCAGCATAACCACTAAGTGCAACCTTTCTCTTCAACTCCTTGCAACTTTTACTCCCTGTTCCCATTTCTTTCTATCATGTTACTTGTTGTATCTTTCTTTTCATATATGAGTAAGCAACATTGCTGAATATAAAAATCAATCCAGAATACATATACCGGTATTTGGCTGATGACACAAAAGGAAGCAAATAGTGAGTTCCTGTTCGTTTCATTACTAAAACTGAAAAAAAGACAGGATCATCAGGATTTTCTATATATTGTAGCATCTGGGGATGGGTTTTGTTTCAAGGCATCTTGTGGAGACTGGAGTCTCAGGATGATGAATCATTTAGTCCTGTGAAGGACTCACCACAAAAATATTCAGCATTCACACAGGCACAGGTGATGATTTGGTCTCAGAGGTTATTAAATTCCTCTAAAACCTCAAAGAAATGCAAATTCATAACAGTGATGAGAAGCTGGTTAGATAAAGAAGCAAACCGGTGGCTGTCCTGAGTGAAAGAATGGATGGTATGGCTGTGTTTGACATACCAGAGCCAATGCTATAGCACAGGTGGATATAGCTGTGAGTGTAAATGCCAGTCTCCTCATCCATGATTACACTTAAAATGTAGTAGTTTACACTGGCTGTAAAGTATCTCCACCCTGCTTGGTGAGGCTCAAAACTAAGGAAGAAAGACTGTTCAGTTTGCCCTCCTCCTTGTTCTGACTGCAGAGCCTTCAAAGGAAGGGTACCCAAACCAAGCCCATTTCACACATATCACTGAGAAGCAACTGGGTGGCAATGACTTCCACTCATTAGCACCAGCCTGGCCTGGGGGTGACCCAGCAAGCCCAAAGTGGAAAGCTCTGTATCCCAGTACCCAACCCCTGAACTGTGCAACTCACTTGGCTTCTCATTGTTTAGACTATAAATAATTTAATTCCAGACATTGTCAGGTGGTGAAGGGCATCACAGAGGAGAGTATGTCCTCCTCAAAGCCAGTATCTGAAAGCTTGCTTTCAGCTTTTACATCCAGTGGTTTACCTGGAAGGCCACCTGCCTGAGGTGGGGTTTTGCTGACAAGCCAATGGACACTGGCTGTTTATTGACTGGGGAAGTGTGTTTTCCTCAGGCTTCGGAAGGAAACAATGACATACCCTCCCAAGGATTAGGGAAGCTGGGGGGCTAAGCAATAGCACACAGGTGCCAAGGAGCTGACTTTGATGTATTGGTTATGACTTCACAGGAATTTGAAAGCCAAATCCCATGGATCCTGGTGCTGGCACGCAGAGGAAGCCTTCCCTCTGGCTTCCTTGCTGCTCTCAACCTCTTTTTGCAGAGGAAACACAGGCAGCAAGGTTACTGGGCTCCAGGCCAGCACCTGCACACTAAGCCTTGTGCTGGAGGTAACGGACCACAAAAGGCTTGCGAAAGCTGCTCCCAGCATAACTAACATATTATTCATTCTGGACATTCATTGCTATAAGAGCAGTGGTCTCGCTGCTTAGAGCATCTGTTTGTTGGCACCTCCTCTCATGAGCAGGCTCCAACTTCAGCATGGCCCAGGCTTCTCCATGTGATAACTGTACCAATCTGTCTACTTTGCCCTGCTTGCTGCCCTCTCTGGAGCCATGGGTAAGGCAATGGGTATTGGTGGAGAGACATCGCCTAAAGCCATCTTTCCCACTTGCAAAATCTGCAGTCTTCCTGAGGCACGTTTCTTTGCAATTTCCTTCATGGATGGCTTACTTTAAATTCATCACCATGTAGTCTGATGCTTTGTGCTCTCAGCATACTGAAGAGTGGCTTACGCCACTGCTTCCTTTGTTGAAAGTGAGAAGAGCTAGGCTGACATTAGACTTTATTTTCTATTATTTTTATTCAGAAATGGAAACAGAAGTTGTCACAGAGGCTTGGATCATTTACATGAACACATCATTCCTATGGAATATTACATAAGTGCCCAATAAAGAGGGAGTGGTTCGGGAAGCAGTATTTTAAGGTTAGTAACAGTTAAATCACAGCAATGGTCAACAGTTGTGTCTGCTTTCTATCTCAGTAGTAAGGTACCTAGAGGACGTGACAAAGATTAGAAGATGAGGAGAAGAAATATGGAGAATTAATACAGACATACATTTTAAAAGAAAGTATTGCCGTAGTAGAAGAGCAAGTCTTGCTTAGGAAGGCTTTTAACAGCTATCAACAATTCTTTAGAAAACAGCCACAGTTTACATGTGCAGCCATTTGCTTTCTAATTGCTACAGCAGGCTACCACTGGGAAGAACAAAGGAAATATTTAGCACATCGTAAATTCTTCTGCAGCCCTGCCGAGTGGCTGGAGTTCAGATTACACGTTTATAACCAACATTTGAGAGCAATTTCTCCTCCACTTTGAGAAAGTGGGTGGGGAAGCTATTCAACACTTTCTTCAAATGCCTGAAGTAATGTGTGTCTGAAAGAAACTCGAGTTCAAAATTCTCTTCCACTTTCCTTTTGACTCAGGCTTGTAATGTACTGTAATATATGGAAATGCTCCGAAAAACTTTGTTAAAAATCACATGTATGTGCCATTGTTGTCGCTGTTACTATAACCATTAGCTTCCAACTTTACTGCTACTGCAGATATTTGCTGAAATCTTGCAAGCTGATCAGTGTTTGTTTCCACTAATGCTGAGGATCTTGCAAATGCTGCAAGTGGGTGTGCTGATAACTGTATGGGAGGTAGTAGTCTCCCTGAATCGGTACTTGATCATGTGAATGAGGTGTTGAAGCTCAGACAATTGTAAAAATTTCATGATCTAGCAGAAAATATGTTGGTGTCCTGGCCAACTCAAGGTCCACTTTAGTTTCAGTTCTAGGTGAATTCAGATATTACTCAAGTTTCTCTTAGTTTCACATAGATAAAATATTCTCCATTAAATGTTTTTAGTGAGAAAGCAATATTACTGTCTACTCAGCAGCGGCCAGTAGTGTACAAGAGATGTAAGCAAGGGCATCTTTTGTCTTAGTTATTCACTCTTTGTAAGAAGTTTCAGCATTGACATTAACTTTGATGAACTTTTCTTTAAAGAAAAAATTGTCTTAGAACTGAAGTCATGCTAGATGTTTGTCTATATCTACTTTGGCATGCTCTTTTTTGGAGGGAGGTGGTGGTATGTGTGTCAATACTCCAGCCTGTCAGCCATTATTACAGCTCCAAAGGGGCAAGGACAGCTGTTTGCATTCTTTTGTTTCCCCCAAAAGTGACATAAAATTCAGCATGCTCTGAGCTGAAAAATTGACACCCGCTCTGCCCCGAAGTGCCTGTAACCCAATTAGAAAAGAAAATAGAAGAATGAGGGGTCGAGTAGAATTTTTTTTTTTTTTTTAATCGCATCTCGCTGTTCTTGATGGTACTGAGTCTACGTCCATTGCTACATGTAGCATGTTTTTCACATTGCTGGTGTGACAAAAATTCAGTGATCATTTCTATATTCTAACTAAACAGTTTAGTGTTGCTGTGTCATAAATATAGTCAATATCTCATTGAAAAAAGAACAATATGTTTGTCCACCAAAAGTCCTCCACCAACTTCCAAGTACATAGATCTAAAATAATAATGTATTTACAATGCCTGCTCTCAGTCAGTTGTATAACAATTCTCTGGGGAAGTATTCCTATGTGAATAAGAGCAGCTGACAGTCTAATACTAAAATACAAAAGATACAGAAATACAAGGAAACCAATGCATCTGCAATGGAGGGAAGGACAAAAGATGCTGTTGCAGATGTTGCTAGAAGAACACAAGATGAAATCATAGTTCCTGCCAGATAGTTACCTTAACTTCTGTGTTATCTGATCGTAGTGGGTTTAGCTATAAAATGTTATAGTCACACTAATGCATTAGCTTAGATTCAACTGTTTAATCCAACTTCAAAGTGAAAATCATTAACTAAGTGTATCCTATACAAAAATCCTATACAAAAAACTATCACAAAATTCTGTCTGTCAATTGCATTAAAATAACACTGTGTTCAAATTGTTCCTTGTTAGCCCTTCAAAACTAAAATGGGGATGGCTAATGGAAAACAGTCCAGCAATTGTTCTGAATGCTAAAAACAAAAGAAGTTACTAAATAGTTTAAGCCCTGTCTTTAACTTCAAGGAATCACAGTGTCCCACTTCTGAAAGACCTTTTTTTTTTTGGGATATACACAATAACCAGAGCAAAGTTCTGTACACAAACACAGCAAAAGGCTTGGTGATAGAGGGATTGATCCACATTAACAGGAACTTGAGTCTCTTAACTAAAAGCAGCCACTGGCTTAGTATGGCCTAGCACAATCACTGTTACTCCATAAAAATTAAGTAAGATTAGGTAAACTTTTAAAAATAGTTTAGTGGCAGGAGATACTGCAAGCCTGCATCATTATAATGGAGAACAATCCCAGCACCCACCCGTTACTGGGAGATTTCAACCCTTGAAGGGACAATACAGTGGAGTGGCTGAGGTTCTCCATAGATGTCTGTTTCTATTTACATCTTTCTATCATCAGCCTTGCACTCTCCACCCCCACACACATTAATCCTCTTCCACTGAATAAATGGAATATTTCACCCATGAACAACAATGTTCTTTCAGTAACCTAAAAGTGCCTTACAATGCCCTCACACCTGCAGCATTTATAAATTGCAGGTCCTGTGGTCATGAGAAGAACTTAATAAGCACACTTCACAGGTGTAATGGTTGTAAGTTAAAAGCAAAATGTTCTGTTAAAACCTGATGGATTTTATCATTGCAAAGCACGTAGTTTCCCCAGCCTTACAGCCCACAGTCACAGCAAAACTATTTCCGTGGCAGTAAAGCTATCTAGAGGGCATATTGTAAATGCATTTACTTTTATAGTTTGTTGCATGTTTGGTAATCCATGTTTATAAGAGTCTGCGGAAGTGGTTTGAAAGATTACAGAAATGTGCAGACTGGAGAACTGGACATGGAGGGGCTGCCCCCGCCTTTTGCCAGTAAATGAAATGACAGATGGATGAGATATCATGAATATAACTGGTACTTTAACAATTAATGTTATTGCCACTCACTCATGCTTCATCAGAACTTCTCTACCTCTTCTCACTGTTTACTTATTGTAAGGTCCTGCAACTATTTGGTGCATGTGAAATATGTGTTTTTAATGTGTGTTAACATCATGGTATCTACTTGCCTGGGTAAGGTAAGCAAGTTGAGACTGTGCTGCTGACATGCTTTTGCTGGTCTTGTCAGTCCTACCATCTTCATCTGAATTTCATGGAAAGCAAAGTAAGTGTCTCACAGAAAAACAAGGTAACAATGACGCCTTTGCTTACATTCAAAGGGCAACACAGGACAGGAGTAGCAGAGACACTCAGAAGCTCTTGGATCTCTTCACTTTCTCAGATGATCCTAAATTTCTTCTCCTTTGTCTGTTCTGGCCTTTGTAGCTGTGACCATAGGATTTTCCAGTGTGGTGAAGCATAAGGCTGAGGGGCAGGGACTCTTAAGGAGCAAGATATGAGGCTGGATTAAGATGTCAAGCCCTTTTGAGGGCTCTGTTTCTGTGTAGAAGGTCATCTCCTATTACAAACAGGAACTGGGGCCCAGCAGTTTAAAACTGGACAGGAAAAGCAGTAGCTACTCATGTGCACATAACATGTATGTGCTCTGCAAGTGTGGGAATGTATGCATGGTCACAGAAAATGGAGAACATCTAATTTAATTAATGGATAGCATATATGTAATATACCTCCTTAAATGTTTGGATTCATATCCATAACCATACAATATTTATGTCTGTGTAAAATGTACATTGCATTTAGAAAATTATTGCTTACTGTCCTTAGTTTTCAACTACTATGCTACATTCCAGCTGGGAATAAACAATCTTGCCATGGTGAGCTGCAAGGGCCATGCATAGTGAGCACCTAAACTCATACAAAGCCTGAAGATATGAAGAGTTTGGATTCCAAATCAGGAAACATGTTAAATAGCAATATCATAAGAAAGATGACACCCACTGATGCAGTAATGGAAAAGTGGTAAAAAGCCAGTATATCAAGTCTTTGCTTTATGTTATTGCTAGTTTGCCTCTTGGCATACTATCCCAGCTAACCTTTGTATGCACCGACAGCCCTTGAGTTTTCTCCTCCCAGGAGATGCTGCACAAAGCTAGTGGTGGACACAAACCAGACAGTCCGTATACAAAGAGATGAAGCACAGCCCAGTGAGAGTTGCAAAAGACTTGTGCAGGAAGGGAGTTTACTATCCTCTGGGCCCTGCCAGAGCTTGTGAAGGTACATCTGCTGATGAGAACCCGGGAAAGTCTCACAGCTGATTAGTTGGGTCAAATGTTTTTGTGTCACGCGGAGCTTTTGGAAGCATCAGATCCTAAGTGATCATGTAACTTTCAGAAGCCTGAAGTCACCACTGTCTGCATGTCAGCTCCCTTTAGCTGTTGCCATTCCTCCAAAACAAAGCTCATGTTAAATGCTTTGAATCTTGGCATAACACAGATCCCCAAACCACAATTATCCCATGACCAGTGATGAGTGTGCAGTTCTATAGTTAGAAGCAAACCACTTCAAAATACTAAAACATACGTTTTACACATATTTTCAACTATTTTCTGTGTGAACAGCACGATCTTCTTTTGCTTTTCTTTTTTTTTATTTCTTCTTTCTTAAAATTTTTAAGCTCTCCACAGTGAGATCTTGGGTAGATTTTATCTTAGAGTACATTTTACACACGTAAGTGTGTTTTAACATCAGTTCTTTCTATTGCCAAGCCTAGGAGTTCTGGGGAGAATGTGCTCCCGGAATTAGTTATGATGTCACTGACACCTAAAAATGGGCATATTTCTGTCCTGGTTTAGGTGTCAATGACATAATCATCTGCTGCAGTGGAAACAAACCCCTAAAATTTAAGCCTGGGTATATAAATTGAGGAGTAGATAGTCTTTGAAATATTTTGCTTTGAAATGTAATATTTAGTCTAGACCCAGATTCTGTTAATGATTTGGGATCACAAATGTTCTGTGTACAGGAGAATTGCTGTTAACTTTTAAGAGAAAATAAAAAAATGCTCAAGGTTAAAAAATGTTTTTACATACTTGAAAACAAGAACTGCTCCTTTAAGTAAATAGGAGTGTAGCTGGTTGTAGAAAATGCTAACTAACTGCCTCATAGGGCAGACTAATCCAATTTGCCATATTCAAGTTTATCATGGAATATGAACCAAAATCTCCTGAAAGTCTTTAAAAATTTTAACTGCGACCTCTGAAACAAATGGAGCTACGGCAAAACACAATGCATGAAAAAGAACAATTGGCTTCTATCTCCTGAAAGTTGTTTCCAAAATACACTCAATTTAAGTTTAATCCAACCTCCCACCTTGATCTAAGTGACTGTAATAGCTTTGGAAAAATCCTAAACTTATTTTAAAAAATCATTATATTAACAATTATGCTAAATTGTCACATTTATGGACTAAATCAAAGCTTTTTATTTGGCACACTTTCTTAACAGATTTTTCACAAAAATACTTAGTTTTTCTTCAGTTTATCTGCTTGCAGAGCATGATCTAGTACGCCTTGATCAAAATTAAAACAAACAAACAAAAACCAACAAAAAAACCCCCACTCTAGATTATGCCAGTTCAAGACCATCCCTGAGGTGTTTGTTGCCAATGGCACATGTAGGCCCCCATCCAAATCAGGATTCTCTATTTAAAAAGCAGCTAGATTCATCTGGGGCAGCAAAAATGTAAAACACAATCACTTTTTCATTTTCTGATGACCTAAACAGGACTACTTTAAGTACAAAAATGTGGGTTTCCATTTCATGTGACAGAGCTATTACATCTGCTTTGATCACAGCTTTCTGAAGGCATTTTTAAGGAGATTAAAGGCAATTCCATAATTTGCACTGGAACATGCAGTGAATTAGGTACTGTCAGCAGCATGGATGCTGCTATTGTGTTTCTCTTGGTTCCTGTGCTCAGATTGCTAATTTGTCCAAGAAGTTTTATGTAATGTACATACATAAACCTCTCTCAGGGTGGAAGCCAGCAACCTGATGGATAGAGAGTCAAGTTAGGAAGTGGGAAATGGGGGCTAAAATCCTGTGAAATAAAGCCAGGCATTGAATCTTGGTCATAACTTTCTTTGGGCAGCTCTCAGACCACAGTGTTACAGTATGAAGGGAACATGAGAGTGGTGGGAGACCTCCTCCAGCCAGTCTAAAGCAGTACAGAAAGTGCTACTACATTTTATAGATGGCTGTTCCTTACTGTATTGTGCTCTAGGGATGACTTTATGTGATGTATTTTAATGAGTCCCTCAAGGAATTTAGCAAGAGGGTTCCTGCATGCTAGGAAGGCTTAAGTGTAAAGGTGGGAGTTAGCAGCTCAGCTTTGCTTATTAAAAATGAGACATTTTCTGCATATCAGCAGAAGAAATGTTTTGAAGTGCTTAGGCATCTTTCAGGCTATCAGCTACAATGCCTTAAGGAATAACTTGGAGGGAGATTTCAGAATCCCGATATTGCATGCAGTTACTTATATTTTTGCCTAAGTCCCTCTTTAAGTCCCCCAGTCCTCATATGGATGAGGACAGATTGAGACAACACTACTGGCTGAACACAAACCTCATTTTTGACAGTGCTTGTTTAACTTGGTGCAAAGTGACACCTACTGTCTCTCCATATTTGTATTATTATCTGGAATTTACTTGTGGTGGGTTTATTTTTGTGTCACGCTAAAGCTTATACTTGTGTAGAAGCATCTTGAACAAAAAAAGACAAAAAGACAAGACTATCTCAAAAACATCTGTGTATGTTAGCTGTTAGTATTACCATTGCTCATGGATATCCTCACAGCAACTACATGCCTTAAAGGTTCTGGAAGTTGATTGATTGTTCCCAAACTACTACATAGTTGTAGTTGATTAACCACATATATTTTTTTGCCAATATGTCTGGCTACCTTTTAGAAGTTAATGCATTGCTTGCCATATTACGGAAACAGATTTTTGAAGGACTGGAATCAGATTTGGCAGTAAAGGGTTCAGTTGCAAATTCATATGTGTTCTTAAATTTTCATTTGACATAAAAGAAAACTCTTTGCAATGGAAAAATAAGAGCCTGGATTCTATTTAAAATGACATCTCTACTTTTAACTTTTTTTTTTTTTTTAAGCTTTAACATAAGCCCTCTCAGGAACAGTACTCACTGAAATTTCTAGTATTTTCCTCATTTGTTTGAGATTGTCTTCCTAGGAATGAAGTAACATCCTGTCTTTTTAAAAGCAGAAAAAAGTCTGCTCAAAATGGCTTCTCATTAAAAGGTCTTTTGTCTTTTTCTTTGGCTTTTTCAGTTTTTAACGAGTTGTTTATGTATCTCAATGATTTGAAAAGACAGATGTATTTTATGTAATCTTCCATGTAAGCTTTTTTCATTTCACTTATAAATTGCTTTTCCATATTTTAAGATGCAGTTATGTTTTCATGGAAAAATCACCAAAAAACTTGTGAGCAGTCATTTGTTGCCCACTAGGAACTTCTAGATAAAGTGTGTATAAATTGCAGTAGGCAATAAAATCCCAACTTATAAATAAGCCACAATTTTATTGTAGAAATAGCAATTAAAACTGTGTTGTTCTGGTTTATTTTTGCTCCGAGACTGTAATATATGAGTTTAATTTGGGTAACAGTTAAATAGTTAACAGCACACGCTCTGTTTTGCTCAAAGGGCAACTCTATGTACTGACATTAGAGACCCCAGTCTGCCCAGAGATACAATGATGAACGGCCTCCCTATAGTGAAGGGCTTCCAGAGCCTACCAGGCAAGGTTGTAACCTGTAAACTCAAAAGAAACAATGAAAGACAAAGATGCCAAAACAGTGAACCTTGTAACTGAGTAACAATAATTTAAGCCCATATGCCAGGCTACATATATTGTAGATTTCTGCTTCCTGAAGCACGGGCTTGACTGAAATGGTGTCCCTTTTTTTTTTTATCTCTATAAACATTTCTTCCGTTTACCATCAGAGATCCTTTTAACTTACATGTTTGGGCAGAGTTCAAGCACAGAGCCTTAACTGCATCTTGAGCCTTAGTCTTCAAGCCAACAATTGTTTTGGTGGTTTAAATTGATGTGCAAATGAGTACTTTGTTGATTTGGAGTACCAATAAATGTGAACGCAGTTTGACCTGTGGCGAAAGTCCCAAATCTCTTTAAAATCACTAGTGTTACTTGGCATTTCTTCACTGGAATAGGCATCCCATACTAGACAAAGATCTACGTTGTTATGACTTGATATGGAAGTGGTATCCCCAGATATCCTAAGTATACATTTTAAAAAAAATAAAATATACATATTCCTATTTGGGAAAAATCAAAGTTTGGTTTCTGTGAAGCTCTCAAAACAAAACACAATGAAAATATGGGACAGACTTGCTGTTTGTGTTTTTTCTGGTGGCTGTGGTCAGAAGTTGCAGGATATTTGTGTTTTTGCTGACACTTCCTCTGTTCAAATCCTGTTCCTGTTTACATTATTGTCTTTAAATTTGATGTAGTCAAATAACTCAGCCATAAGTGACAGTGCTCCTGTCTGCATAGAGCTCAAGTACTGTTTGGGTTTCATTGTCATCCTGTACAGAGAGCTATGTGTCATCAGGCAAACCAAAAGTTGTGCTTTCCAGGACTGCAGAGTTGGTGAGGCATTCACCATGAAGTTACAGAAAAGTAAAAAAAAAAAAACCCAAAACCAAAACCCAATCCAAAACAAAGGAAGGGGAGGGGAGGGGAGAGGAGGGGAGGGGAGGGAAAAAAGCAAAAGAGAGTTTGGATTATCTAATTGGAGGCTGGATTTATCCTGGTGTTATTTTTATTAAACTTAAAATGATATAATTTGCTGAAAACTCTTCTCAGTTATCCCATTGTGTTGATTTCAATACAGTCATATGAAGGGACTGAATTTTTTAAGAATACTACAGTATCCAGTACACACAAGCAGAACTAATCTACACGCAAATAAATTATGGAAGTCTACAGTTAATATATATTTATAGAAACATTCCTTTTTATTTAGCAAAATTGTTTTCAGTTAGAACAACTCTCTAGTGTTCATGGTTTTTGGAAGTAATCCCAACTTTTCAAACCATCACCTACCCATAAAGAAACTGTTGAGAAAAAGAGCCAGGTGATGGACTATACTATAGTGAGATAAGTTCTAATATCACTGCCAAATTATAAAAGTATCTAATGAAAAGATCACATAGTATCAAGACTTCTTTGATTCTCTGGCACATGTATTAAAAGGTATATTGGTATGCTATAAAATGCTACATGAGATACCTTGTACAGTTCTATCCTTTAATAAAAATATTTTATTGTTCAAAGTATGCTGATGATGTATGGCATTTCACATAGATATTATTAAATTAGCAAAGTACTATTGTTTTAACATGTACCTCTGTATTATTTTTGCTAGTAAGGAGACACAGGGGTCAGATTCTGTTCTTGACTATTCAGTTTTGCCATGGTCATCAATGACTTAGTGTAGACTAAATAAAGTTCTTAGTTCTCTGTGGACTAGAGGTAATGAAAAATGTTAATAGAATTGCAAGTAAAATAAAATAAAGCATAATGGTAACGATCTTTATTTTTACTGTAATTGTGAGAAACAGACAAATTTTTAAGAAGCTATTCTGCAGAAAAGCAGTTTGCAACTTCAACAAGGAATTTTCAGTTTTTCTCACTCAAGTTTTAAGCGATTTAAATGATGTGCGTTTGTATCCTAATATTTGACTTCTATTCTCTGAAATGGTCCCCAGGGCTAATCCTGAATTATCAGTATGGATCTGGAGCAGGGGAAGCCCACCTGAAGGAAACTGGACCAGCTCTCCTACCAGAGATTGGAACTCTGGAATGTAGCAAGGCTACACATTATGCTCACATCCCTTAACTGAAACTTAATTCCACAGGGCTGTCATAGAGAAGAGAAGCAGAAATACAGCTTCCTTTACTGGTCATGTCTTCATGGCCATCACAGATGGCAACATGTTTCTTGGCTTCCAATGCTGATAGTCCAGATGTGATCCTACTCTTATTCTCAACACATGCAGTCATGACAGTGTGGCATGGTACCTAAACTGATAACCTCTGCTACAGCATTTGGTCCATAGTGAGAGGGTAAAGTGTAGAAGTGACACAGAATTGCAGATCCACCTTTCTTTTTGTTCATTCATCACTGTGGAAATAACTGAGCTGTTTTGGCTTTCTTGTAAGATAGTATGAATTGATTCATTGGTTTGTTGTTGTTTGGGGTTTTTTTTAATATATTGATGACAGTCAAAGTTTTGTGTTGGGTATTTTTTTGGTGGTAGTGGAGTTGTCTCTGAAGATCTGAAGAACAAAGCTGAAAAAGCATCAAAACATGGCTTCCAAGAGTTTTGAGGACAAAATTTGGAGAGATATTTCACTCAGAATGTGAATGATTACATAAAACATAGTGAATCCATTGCTTTTTAAAACCTAGAATATTCAGGAACTCATTCCTTAGAGACCACTGGAGCTGTAGAATCACATAAGGATATGTTATTGACTGCTATACTTGGTCACATGCTAATCAGACTATGTGTATTTTAAAGCTCATTTATAGTATAATTTATGACCAATTGCACTACTTGTATGGTATTTAAAGGTGTCACAGACAGTTTGGATGTAGTCCAAAACGCAAGCAATGTTTTCTTCTTTCTCTACGAACTAATCAATGCACTTTTCTTTCCTTGATGAAAGATCCTGGCTCAGCAAGCTGAGCTGCCTTGCAAATATATATATGTCTGAAACATAAGAAGCTTGCACAGACAAAGGAAAAGCCAAAAATAAAATAAAGGCAGCTAGCTTGATGACAAGCTGGCATGTTCAAGTTTGAGGCTCAAATTCAATGTGAATCACAACCATGTGAATCTTAATTTTTTTCAGAATTGAAGCAGAACTCGGATCTTGCAAACAGAACAATTCTGCCTCAATTCACACATGGGCGTACAGCTATATGTGGACTGAATTATACCCTGAAAAACCTTTCTGACTGATTTTTTTTTTTTCTGATGACTTAATATCATGGCAGTTTTCCATCTTTTGGAAAGGCTACCAACAGGAAGGACTGGATATAATGAAAAATATGAAAATAAAGCTGGATAGATATTTCAGCAATACTATCAGGACTATTTTTAAACCCATTTTAAAAATGCACAATTGTTTCTAGAAAATATTTGAAAGAAGGGTTTCTGTGGAAACAGGTCATCCATGGTTTCAATGTCTTACTGTGCTGGGATTTGGGAGGAGTAGGGGCAAGGAGAGGGATAGGTATGAACAGATTGTAACAGTAAAGCCACACAATAGTATTACACATGGAGTTTAACCTTAAACAAAGATTGTTCAAATTCCTACCTGTGAATGCTTAGCCTGGTGATTGTTACACTTCCAAGTGTGAAAGAAAAGCCACAAACATTTATCATGATTGTCAGTAAGGCCCCATTCTGCACCTCTCCTATGTCTCCACTCCTTTCTCTGTGTTCCAGAGCTGTCAACATCCGTTCTTGCTCAAACCTCCATTTCTGTCCATGAGCATGTTATGGGATTACATGGCCAGTTTCAGAACTGGCATTGTGCAAGATATCCTCCCTGAGGCTCATACCAGTTGAATTACCCCATCACACACTGAGCCCTTGCATACTGGAAACTACCAAGCACTGCCATCCTGGGGAATGCCACTCCTCAGCAGCCAGCAGTGTACTGCAATGGACCTAAGCTGCAGAAGTTTCCCTGCACTGAAGACACAGGTCCCTTTCTCTCCTAACTGAGGAATATGAGAAACATATAATCTCTTAGCAAATTCTTAATAGGTTTATCCTAGATTTATGTCTTCCTACTGTGTTATTTCCTCTGGTTTTCATGGGTCTTTTATCCATCTTACAGATAAACAAAGTTTGTTCAGTGGCCATGCTTAAATTTTTGTACATTTTATCATATACTTAAATATATAGTACAGTTCTCTCAGAGCCTATCAGCAGGGGGAGAGCTTTAGGAATAAACTTATTAACCCTCATTATTTTTAACCCAAATGCCAGGCATTTACACAGAGTAAATACCTTTTGGGCATCTCAAAATGCTGCACTGAGGAAATTGAGTTTTTATGTCATGTGGACACAAGCAAGATAAGACTACTTCTGGAGGGAAAGGGGAGGTCTGTAGAAAGAACGTTAAGAGCACTCAGGGTTGATGAGGGCTCATCTGAATTCTGTCTAATTGAAATGAAATTAAATGCAAAAGGAACCCAGCAGTAAGGATTCATTTGGCTTGTCTGTTATTTCTGAGGAGTGCACATTTGCCCACTTCCCTTTGTCTCTCCCGAATGGCAGCCATGAGGCATTGCACTAAGGTGACCAGTGGTTGCCCCTTGGCAGCTTGAGCTCTCCATGGTGCCAGGCACAGGTCCAGCACCCCTCCAGGGACATCCTGTCCCACCCTGCTGCTCATGCCGTAACTGGGGGTACCATAACCATGTGAATCCAGTCAAAATCAGGGTCTCCAGCATGATGAAGCTCAACATAACACTGGCTGGGTGGAGCTTCTGCCAGCAGTGTCATGCACTGAGGGGCTCAGGGTTGTGCTAATCACTTCCAAATAAATCCCACAAACCTTTAGGGAACCATCTTGCGTTTCATGGAGCAGTACAGTAGATACCACAGTAGTGGCAGTTTCCAGCTCAAGGCAAATGCAATGTGGATGCTGCTTTCCGACTGAGTTCTTTGCAGCACCTGTGAATGAAGGAAGGAACTAGTTAACACTTATCCTGATTGTGATTTTTGTGATGGACCGGGGAGAGGAAGCATGTGCTTTGGATTATAAAGGACTAATGACATGACAGTCTTCAGTCATTGCCAAATTGAACTCCCTTCAGAGCTAGGCATGAAAGGATTTTTTTTTAACCACAGCAGCCCCCCAATGAATCTACATCACCAAAGTATTTTTCATTACTGTTATTACTAATAGATGATGGTTTCACTTGCAGTTCCACTTGTATTTGCCACTCTTGGCATTTCATAGCTTTAACTTGTGCTGCTTCACTGCTATTGGCTTTGTTTGGCAATTACACAAATAAAAAGTGCACCTTCACCCTCCTCTGTGCTTTGTCGCCAATGCACAATAGCAGCCATTGTCCACATTTTGAAGAAGGTTTGATGCAGAAATTGGCTATAAGTGTAGCCAGTATTTTAGAGATTGACATGGATATCACCTACTTGCACAAAGACAACTAAATGAGATATCATAGGGTTATTTAAGTAGTTTATTTTGTGACTATCAGACTTATCAGTGCCTGAGCACTCATTCCTGACCTCTGTTGTGGTTTTCTTTCAATATCTGACCTTAGATAGGCACTTTTGTATTTGATAGTCACTAGAGTTTTTAAAACGATCAGATTGTGCACACACTTTTCCACATATAAAAATAAGTGCCCTAAGTCTTAACAATTTTATTTTATTCTGCACCTCTGCTCAGCTTTCTATAAAATTTTAAAATTTTAGGCTGTTTTAAAATTTTAGCCTAAAATTATAGGCTGTTAAGTATCTGCAATAGCTCTTTAAACTATCCAGGTAAGCTGTGAAACCTGTACATACCACCTCCGACCCTGACTGTGACATGTATTGTGGTCTCACAGAAAAGGAAGCTGCTAGTTACTGTGGTACAGATAAATTCCTTATTTGTCAAGGAGGATTCACAGCTATTCATGCATTTATGCTTCTTCACTCTTTGTCTTACACAACAAAGGAAGTTTCACTATCATTTCTCTCCCCACGCTGGGAGTTTGTATCTGTTATCTGCTGCCTGCCTGCCTGCATGTGGCCTCAGTGGAGAGAGAAAATTCAACACGTCAGAGTCAGCTCAAACTCCCAGAGACATCTACTATGTGATGGCTGGCCCACCAGTGAAGTTTGTTTCAGATTGAATGGAATCATTTTATACAGATCAGTCTATAACAAAACTTTCCCAGATGCTGTAAAATGGTATCATGGTGCTTCTGATTCTGAGATTATGAAAAATAAGTGTTACATTATTTTGCATGCAGATTTGTGAAGGGTGGTTACTGAGGCTTCTCTCTAGTTCCTATTTATACTGATAAATCACATGCTTTTTCTGGATTCTGGTCTTTAATCCCTTCCAGAGACTACTTGTATTGAGTAGAACTAAAATGAGACTTCCTCCAGAGCAAGAACTTGAGGTATAAGAGTCTTGATAACCAGAAATGAGTTTGGATGGGTGATATAGTTTTTCACACCTTGCTTGCTTCAGCTTCCTTCCTTCTAATCTCAACCCAAGTTTATGCTTTCATGTTCATGTCACTCTTTGACAGAAATACACAGCAAGACAGGTACAAGTGTCTCCTCTGCAGCATTTGTAGACTATGCACCTTGTGAAATGTTGAGTCCCAGGGGGACAATTGTGATGGCAGTGCCAATGCACACTGACAACAGCATGCTGTGAAGACATAAGCATTTAGAAAGGTTTTAGAAATCGTTCCATCTGACTCTCTGTTTCCTCTTTCCTTTCTTACTTCCTTTTATGATGTTTGCATTTTGCTCCCAATGCAGCGTTTCTTCTTCTCCATATTTTCCCCAATGTCACACCCTGCTCTAGAAGATCACTCCTTTCTAAGCTAAAAATTAATATTCTGATCACATGGAAATCAAGGGAGTAGTGTCCTAAATTGGTGAAGGAAAGCCTGAATTTTTTGTTTAACTTTCAAAATGTCGCAGTCCTTTGTTTCAATGTTGACACCACTGAAAGCTAAGGGTGAAAAATAAAATGAGAAAAATGTGTTTGTTCAAGAGGACTATAATTCCCCTCCTGTTATACACAGGAGCCAATGTAAGGTGGCCAACACTTGTGGTACAACATAACTGTAACTATTTATGTGGAGGCTGCATAGATATATATGGAACTGATTTTCAAATCAGCTATACCTCTAGTCAAGTTCTGCAGGCATGAAATCAAGGAATTAATTGACTGAATGTTCAGAATCCAAATTTACTCCAAATTGCACAAGGAAGGCACTCCTGATGCAACCAGTCTAGCAAGATAGGACTAGTGGTAATGTTTGGAATGTCTGGAGCCACAGTCTCTGGTGTCTTTCTGTCTCCTGGTCGCATTTCACAGAGTTACCTTTATCCAAGCAAGCTTGGTGATTTTCATTACCCTGCAGCAGTATTGAATATTATCAGCTTAAACATTATTTTATGGTTAATAAGGACTATTCACACTGCTGGTAAGGGTCCCCCAGGGCCTAAGAAAGATCATTCTCTGTTTTAAAAGAATCTCATAAAAGTAGATCGGTTGTTCTGATCACACAGATAGATGTGTGCTGTCTGAACGCTCCCTACCCCCTGCAGCCCGCAGCGTGCAGCTGAGGAGTTCAATAATATGAACCTCACTAATTATCACAGTGTTGGTTCAGGTCACCCCACCACAGACAGAGTGAGGTGTCCCTGTGTTAGAGCCTCTTTGACAGGGTCCCATCATGCTCTCAAGTACAAAAGAGCCACGCTGTTCTGCTGTAGCAGAAGCAGAAAGCTAGTCCTGAAAGGCACCATGCCTTTTAGGACAGCAGTGATGGAGCCTCAAGATCTCCAAGGGTGAAAACATTTGTCCCTGTTTGGTTTCTCCCCCTTACGTGAAAGGTTCAAATTAGCTGCTCCATTACAAAGTTCAGCTTTTGTTTTTAATTTGTGACATTTAGAAACACATGCACTTTTCAAAGCAGTTCTGGAAAATGGATTCCACTGTTCTGGAAATCAAAGGGTGTGTGTTTACACATCAAATAGCCCAGGGACTCTACTTAGGTGGAGGTCACTCGTGTATTTGTCCCATTTTTCTATAATTCCAATGAGTACCTGACCTGAGACCCCTTTGTTTTACCTTCCCACAGTCTTCACAGATAAAAATTTGGCACTCTCAGAACTCTTGAATTTCTTCATCACCTCCACCAGATCTTCACTGCTGAAAATCTCCCCAGCTGAGATCATTCATTCATCAGCTACAAAAATCTTCTGTTAGCATTCTGGCTATAAATAGTGATGCTTACATGCATGCTCATGCTAGGAGTAGCACCTAAAGACGCAGACAAAATCACAGAATTGTTTATGTTCCCTGTTTTATGTATCCCCGGAGGCATTTGAAAACCATGTAGATGAGGTGCTTAGGGATATCGTTTAGTGGCGGACTTGGCAGTGTTAGGTTAATGGTTGGACTTGATGATCTTAAAGGTCTTTTCCAACATAAATGATTCTATGATTCTTACCCTTAAGCATACAGTTCCTTTCCCAGCTATAAACTTCCCAGGGATACTCTTCTCTCCCATATTTGCAGCTTTCCAGTCCCTCTCTCCACATCCACACAGAACCATCTTTTCTTCTTTGCTATTTGACTACATGAGTCTGATAGATGGTAGCCTTTTGTTTTCAGAGTCCTAAGCAGATTTCTATAGCCACCAGTTGTTCCTCTACTTTCTGGCCAGCAGCTCTCATTTTAACTTTCCTCTTCCAAAAACCTCCACAAGAAACTGTTTGTGTGTGGCTGATGACAAATGGACATTGGTTGATGTTTCAAAAAAATCTTAGACAGTATTCTCTGAAGTGTCTCTTCCCTTTTCAGTCATTCTTTTTAATTTTATATGGCTGAGATAATGATATATGAGTAATACTTTGTATTACTTTTGAGCTGAGGTGTGTACAACACAGTCTCTTTATTATTTAGTGTAATATTATATAAGGATTTGTTATGAGGCTTGGAAAGTGGTGACAGTAAATCCTTCTCTAATACGCCAGGACCACTACAAGGAATGCTTTGCTCATAGTTAGGCAGACACCTGGGCTGAACTCAACAAGGCATTTGGCTAAAAATGCTCACTACTGACTGACACATCTGCTTTATACATCTATTGTGGAGGGAAGGAGAGGCAGAAGGAGTCATGGGGGAGACAAATTATTAAAAAACCCAGCACTTCAAATTATTATTTTAAATTGTTTGTGTTGATATGAATGTAGAAGAAGATTAGCTGACTTTCTGGACTCACAGAACCAAAATGGCAGTGATGTATGAGATGAAAAATGCTTTCTGATACACAGAGACATACACGTATTCCTTCTTCTGCTGCAGTGCTGCGTGCAACAGAGAGAAACACAAGATGCAGCATACAAAGCTGAGCCAGAAAGTACTTTTTTTTTATTCTTTCACTGTTCTGTTCATAAGCAGGCAATGGAGTACTTCCTCCAACCTGGAGCCTATTTAAAAACAGACAGAGCTGTTTTATGACTTTCAAGTCAATTCAGACATCTAAAAAAATCTTTTCCAAATGTAGTGCTCTTAATCATAAAGAATTTCATTTAAAAACAGCAAAAAAGTTTTAAATCCATGTAAGTAAAAAACACTAGAGGTGCAGTGCTAGAAACTGATGTGTTTTTTCTGATCTGAAGACAAAAATACATCTTAAAGGCAAACTAAAGTAAGCAATTCTGACTTACATAAGAGCAAGGAAATGAGAAATATTTGCACTGTGCCATCTTACTTCTGAGAGTATTCACTGGCTGTGTTCAATTCACATTTTATAAGAGCCTCTTTGTGTGATGCTGTTTTCAAGGACAATGATTTGCTCTCCTGAGAGCCCACATGACGGGAAATATATGATTAGGGGAGTGGAGCATCTCCCTTATGAGGAAAGGCTGAGGGAGCTGGGTCTCTTTAGCCTGGAGAAAAGGAGACTGAGGGGTGATCTCATCATTGTTTACAAATATGTAAAGGGTAAGTGTCAGGAAGATGGGATTAAGCTTTTTTCAGTGATGACCTATGATAGGACAAGGGGTAATGGGTGCAAATTGGAGCATAGGAGGTTCAAGGTGAATATCAGGAAAAATTTTTTCACTGTGAGGGTGCCGGAGCACTGGAACAGGCTGCCCAGAGAGGTTGTGGCGTCTCCTTCACTGGAGTCATTCAAAACCCACCTGGACGCCTTCCTGTGTGATGTACTCTAGGTGGTCCTGCTCTGGCAGGGGGGGTGGACTAGATGATCTTTCGAGGTCCCTTCCAACCCCTATGATTCTATTCTATATGGTATATAGTGAACTAGACAGTGATGTCAAAGGGAGCTTTTCAAACCTGTAATCCTTGATATTCCGCTTCACACAGGAGAACACTTTGGCAGCTAGGAAATCTGTTGAAAGCTGTTGCTGATCAAATCTTCTAGTATCCTTCCCTTAAGAGTCTCACCTGTAGTACAGGCTTTGTAACACAATGTCTTAGGAAGCTCATGAGAACTTGCTGTCAAGCCTATTGAAGCCAGGTGGATTTCCACAGGCTTTGGATCAGCCTGTTCACTAGATAGAAAGTATCCTTCAATTCATGCACGGTTTTATGGTTGGTCAAGATCTTGACCTGACTGCTTAATCTCATGGTGATAGATGACGTGCCCATGTTGGTTCCTCTGGAGACTTCCTGCTCTGGTGACAGCTCATATTTTCCTATTTGGCCCACCAGTAGACAAGGAGAAGAAAATTAATGATGTATGCAAATCCTTAGGCAACTTTGCATCAAAAAATAATTCGAGACAGGACCTTTTTACTTTTTGACTCTGGACCTTTTTACTTTTTGACTCTGTGATGCCTGTTTAAGTAGTTCAGAATGTGATTTTTAAGATCTGTTGTACCACTGGTTTTGCCTTTTTGACTCTGTGTCAAGCAGTCAAACAAGTGCCAACTTATGTTAGTAGCTTCAAGGTTGTGTAACTGATGTAATAATTTCCAATTTATCTGCTTGTCACTTCCTGCAGAAGAAGACATTTGGAGGAAGAAGAAATAATGTTTTTCAAATGGCTGTTTGGCAAATAGATAAAATTCTTTAAACAAGATGGGTTTGAGTCAGAATTTCCCTGCAATAAAATACAGTTCCACCATTTACAAGACTTTTAATTCTCCCCATTAAATACCATAAAAGAGTTAACAATGCAGAGGCAGTGACTTAAGCTTGGAGAGCATGGGCCTTTACTTGAGGCTGTCACAATGTTTGTGGTTAATCCTATCAGGAATGATAGGCTTACCATAATTATTTCTTACAAAGAGACGGCAAGTCAGTAATGACAGCTGTGATGCACAGCACTAAAACTCTATCCAGGTAAGAAGCGGCTACACTTGTTAGCTCAAGTTGAAGGCACTAGAAATCAGAAAAATTAAAAAGGTTAACCTTAAATTTTACATCAACCTACAGATGTCTTAAAAGCAGGATGACATATACCCTGCTTTTCAAGGGGGGGGGGGGGGGTGTAGTCCTTGACACTCTCTTTCTTTCACTTACCTGTTTGTGGGAGGAATTTACAAGGATTTGCATGATTCCAGAATCCATAGCTAGATGGTGCTTACCTAGTATCTGTTCCTATAATACAGCTCTCTCTATCACTTTATCTGTACCTCTTGCTAATACATCTATGTATATGTGTATATGCATATATGGAAATACATGTCTTTATATTTGGAGAGAAAGAGTGAGACAGGAAGGTGGAACAGAGATTTCATTCAGGACTACTTTTTAATTACTGCATCTGTTTTCAGCAGTCAAAATATGAAACAGATCAATTTCGTAAGGAGTTTCCAGATAGGCCTGTTTCCTAACTGGAAGCAGTATTACCTGAAAAAATGAGAGGAGCATCAGGATTGTCCTATTATTCAACCATACAAGAATTTAGCCTCCAGTAATATTAAGCAGTATTTGATGTTATGGTTTCCAAACATTGTGGCTGGGACCTGGCCGGCTTTGGGCTATGCAGTCCTGAACACATCACAAATTATTTATTCCCATTAGAATTTAGACACTGGCATAACTAAACTAAGGTGACACTACCTTGGATTTCTGACTCCAAATGCTCAATAAATATGGCACTAACACTTCAGAGGAAGAGGCAGACATCTTGTAATGCTAGTTGTAAAATAAGCCATGCACTGAAGATGTTTCTCCCTAACCTTGAGCACAAGTTACTACTCTGATTATAACCTAAAGTGTAAAGGATTTCCCCTTTGTAGAAGTTTTATTTCATCTAATATAGCTGTGTGAATTACCTATGCTCTTCTCACTCAACTGGGTATTTCCCTTTTGAAGCCTATTTAATTTTTTATGTGTTCTATTTAAAAACAGTTTAATTATTTTTTTGTTTTTAACTTTGTTTCATTCTGATTAACTTTTATTTCAAAAATAACACAATTTCACTTAACACTTTTGTTCCTACAGAATTATTTTTGTGATAACCTGAGGGTGGGAAACGCTATTTTCACTTTTATATCTCAATGTTTCATTTGTCATGCTGCAGAAAATCCAATCTTTTAAAATATATTAATCCAATTTTCTCTAGGAAACAAACTGTAAAGTAAAATATCTGAAAATTGGTGCTTTGTGATTCCTTCACTTGATTCTTCTTAGTGAAAGAAATGTTAGTGGCTCTACTCCCACTGAATAGAATGATAAAACTTTCTTTTTTACTGCTGGAAGAGTCAGTCCTTTTCTCCTTCAACAACTTTTATTTTCAGAGTGTGTCTTCTGTTGTACCATCATGAGAACAGATATAGTTTTTTTTTCTGATCTACTTCTCTTCCATATTCATTACCTTGTAAATCTTTAGTGTGATTCCTCTCAAGTAGTCATAAACCTTTAGTCTCTTATTATGCAAAACAATTTCCACGTCTGTACTTACTTTTGCTAGTTGTTTATAATCAATGTCTGCTTGTTGTTAAGTCCTTTTTGAAGTGGTATGCCCAACACTGACCATGATTTTGAAAAAGATTTTAGGACCTTAATGATTATGTCAAAGGTCAAAAATGGCTAATCTGAACAGTTCCCTTCAAATTGTGATAACAATCTCACAAGATGGGTGAAAACATCATTTATTAGAAGTATAGTCAAAAACGTTGTGGTGGGAAGCGTGCTTAAGGTGGCAATGTGTTAGTGGCAGAGTACCACATGCCTTTGCATATTGATATTAGAACAAATGGTGGTATAAAATTTTCTAAATATTTATCTCAAGGAAATTTCTTCCTTACCCTGAATATAAGAGCTCAGCAACACAGCTGGAGCATCATGAGCAGAATGTGGCAGTTGATTTCTATGGCCTGCATACATTTGTCTGTGAGGTCCAAGACCTGTCATGCAAGCAACATTTGGACACAACAGATTAATGATTCTTGGCTGTGGTTTATTTTTCTTCATAGGGTGACGTAAAAAAGTCATATTGGAAATGGATCCAATACCTGTGTGACATCCTTTGGACTTCATTATGTAGACAACTATGATATATGCAAAGGCCTACCTTAGTTTTGCGTAGAAAATAGGCAATTTTTTGCATTTGTTCAGAACCTGGGACTATGAAGGAAACCAAATAGAAAAGTAATGTTTTGAAAGGAGTTTCAAAATAAGTTCCTCTCATGGCAGTTTCCTGTCACACTGTGTCTCCTGTGTCTCACGGTGATGAGAGAACAATGAGTTGCATTGAGGCAGCTGGCTGTCTTTGGCAGGATGGCCCTCATTCTTTCTGTATGGGGAGATGATGAATACATCCACTCTTACAGCTGGCAAACACTGAGTTCCACTTTAGGTGGTCAACTTATGCTGGATCAGTCTCCGTCATCTTTAGTCATTCTCTGTGTTGAGATCTCTAACCAACAAGAATTTTTTGCACTGGCTTTTTCTATGTTCTCTTTCTTCCCCCCTCAAAAGTGGCTCCAAAGAGTAAATTATTCCACACAGCATTCTCTGTGTACAAACTGGTGAGATTTATGAGTGGAAATGTGCACACAGGGGAAGTTGCAGGAGTTAGTTGAAGGTGTGTTGCCCAAGAGAAGCTCAGGTGGATGGAATGGCTTTCCAGAATTCAGTATTTACAGTTTCAGAGACCAGTTGCATGCAGTTGCATGCATGATTCAACTTTAAAAGCTATTTTTGAAAACAAGGCCCTTAACAATGTTAGTTACTTTTATATAATCCTTGAAATTATATTAGTGGTAGAAATTTGAACACTACTCACACAACTTAATAGAATTACGACATTGACATTCCTTTTGCACTGTTGAACTATCACTGCACTTTAAGAGGAATTATATGTTTTTCAAATGCCACTGGAAACATTTGAGTCAAAAAAAACATCAAGACTAAAAGAGATAACATTTCCTCCATAAGTTAATTTAATAACTGTATAATTCTTAACCTCTCATCACTACTTCCTTTTTCCTTTTGGGTTTAAAGGAGCTGTTGATCCTGAATGGATCCGAAGTATAAAGGAGAAACCACAAGGTGGACAGGTGCAAATGGCAATCAACATAACCTTCATCCATGTCCTTTTTCATTAGTTTGCAAAACCATTAGAAACATGTTGCAAAATTCTCATGCTGAGCTGCCATGTCGGCACAGTTCATTGGGTAACACTTTTAAATCACAGCAAATCCTGTTGGTTATTGCATCCTGATACCCTTCATTAACAAAATCCAACGGTCTGATCCTATCCAACAGATCTAAAAATTGCTAAGCCACTTTTATAACCAGCAAAGGGAATCTGAGGGGCTCCACTTGTAAGGTTCATAGAGACAATGCTGTAGGTTCGGCTAATGGTTGTTACATGGTAATAAAAGGACAATACTAAAGCTGAATATTTAGAGACAATAAAAATCATATTTTGTCAGCTATTTTTGACCTTTTTTGCATCAAGTGGTTAATAGCATTTAGAGAAATGGAGAGTGATGGCATTACAGCCATAACAATCATTTCAGATTTCAGCAGGTTGTATGTCATGAGGGTTGTTTCTACCTATTCAAGCACTTACCCTTTGGAGGTAAGTGCTTTATCTTTTTTCATTTCTTGAGCCTTATCTTCATGAAATGCTAGTTGACTTACCTTTATATAGACTTCCCTTTTAGAATCATTGAGGAACTTTCTTCTGTTGCAATTACTGTCATTCCTACTGGTTTTCAGACTTTAGTATGGTGGTAACAGAGCTGAGAGTAAAACTGTGGCCCACAGACTGTGAAGTCCTGCAGGCTGTACAGTTTAGGATGACAAAATTATTATAGTATGGACACCAGTTCCCTGTATAGCCTTGAAATTATTTGCAATCTTGGTTTGCACAGGGATGCATGGTATATATTTCAGCTCCTCTGGTGAAACAGGCTGTTCCCACAGGAGTGCAAGCCCATTTTCCCTGCTGACCAAACAGATGTAAATGAGAACATTCATTTTCTCTGCATTAAGGATTTGTTCAGTACGCAACTCTTGTACAATATAGAAATAAGTACATTATCATACAGTGATCTTGCTGATCATGATCACCATTGTTATTTCCTTTAATCATAAGTATATTTTTCCAAAATCAAACACGGATATATCCCTGGCTAAGCTGTGTACTTCACAGGGCCTTTTTAAAAGCACATTTAAAGATGGGTATGAGTTCCATGGTTTGTTTTGTTGTTGTTGTTGTAATTGTTGTTGTTGTTTTTTCTTACAGTTTAATATCTCATTAAGTGTTAGAACAGACATATATCTCTATACTGTCCTTTGTCCTGCAAGCATTGTTTGAGAAAGTCTCATGTAGCTCCAGAATGGCCAGTTGATTCCTGACTCACAAACAGGTGTTTTGACAATCTTTAAACAATTTTAGTTCCTCATTAAAGAACTCTGAGTGGCACATGTGAACATTGCAGCCTTTACCACCTTTTAGGCAGTTCTTCTAGAACAAACAAATTTTTATAAGCTCTAATTCCTTTGAATTATTTAAATAGTGAAGATTTCATTTTTAAGATTCATCTTCAGTGATTGTCTTATATCAACATAATAGTTTATTAAAAAAAAAGAGATATTGTCATATCTATGATTATATGGCCTGAACAAAACTATTTGAAACTAATAAATTTTTTTTTTCATGATTTGAATTGCTTTTTTTAAGCAATGATGAGTGTGTTCATAGTGCATCTGTGAATATATGTAGTTTCTTTGCAGTTTTATCATCAGTTTTAATACCTGTGGGCTTTAAAAATGTATGCCCTCTAAATCTAGGAAGAGAATTTGGGAAAGGTATGGAAGAACCAGTAAGGCTTCTTCTAAACTGTAAAATTCTTGGTGAACTGAGAAACTAAACTTGTTTCTGCCTACACCGAGATCCTTTTGTGCAAGGCAACAACAGAATCAGATCAGACAATGAACTTCAAAAAAAAAAATATATCCCCTGTGTCATCTTGTCTACCTGAGAGGACTTCTATATAAAGATGTTTGATTGCAAACCCCAAGATTTCATGGCTTTCACATTATTTTATATTAATAATAATAGTAATAATAATAACAAAAGTCCCTCAAACTGAGCCTTAATTGACTCCATTTATACTCACAGATCTTTTTAATGAGAGCATGTTTAACATTGCAGTAATTGACCAGCAGGGTGTTTAGAATTTCCTTAGCTTTAAGCCCATGAGCAGTGATTTTTATTTTGATTTTGATTTTGAAATAACTGAAGCTTAAAAAAGAGATGAAGGAGTGACTTCACCTGCGGTCTTTGATTGAAAGCTATTGAATTGAAAGAATCGGGTATGTATTGTGTGAAATCCCAGTCCCAGAGAGCTCATTGGCTTCAGTGTTACTTGGGTTTTTATCTTCTGCTTTCTAAGCAGAGTTTGTCTTATTATGTAGGTGATATACATTAGCATGTGTCTGCATGATAGAAGTCCTTATGCCTGGTGCCTGTGAAACAAACCCCTTGTTATTCTTCCCATTAAGTCATTTAAGGCTACAATCTAGTCTAGAAACTGAGGAGTAGGAGTATAAATTTAAAAGTTTAAAGTTGGTGCGGCTACATTATATTATGTATTTCCACCAAGTCTTTTCTTCTTTATGTTGAGTGCAGACATGTAACCTATATTAAAAAAAAAAAAAAAAAAAAGCATCCAAGCACTGAGCTGGTTTCATTGACTTCATTTTAACCTGGCTATGTTGAAGTGATATGCATAGATTAGTTGAGCTCATCCAAAAGGTGTAATAGTAGCAGAGATTTGTTGAGAGAATTACAGAATCATTTAGGTTGGAAAGGACCTTTAAGAACATCAAGTCCAACCATTATCCTAACTCTATCAAGTCCACTGCTGAACTTTTCTGAACCATGTCCTTAGGTACCACATCTACACAACTTTTAAATGCGTCCAGGGATGGTGATTCACCCACTTCCCTGGGCAGCCAGTTCCAGTATGTTCAAGTACTGTGTAAATTGATGACAGGGCTGTTTTTGTGCAAATGGCATTTTACACACCTTAAAATAGATGTCTTGAAATATTTGTTAAGAAAAGAACGATTTTGTATTCCAAATTATGAATATTTATTTTTCCCTTTTAATGTTGAGGTCTCATACTGCATCAGGTGAGAAGCAGATGCTGATGATAAAGTGTTATTCCATAAGTATGTGCAGAGAAGTACCTTATTAGTACAAAGCAAACTCAGAAAATCTTAAATAAACAGTTGCAGGGGAAAAAAAGGGGAGTATGACCCATCTCATCTTTCTTCTCTCTGCTTTAATGCTGTGTTTTATAACTACTGAATGAAAGCTAGAGGGTATGTTAACAGGCACACAGCTGTAAGCCACACAGAGCTTTAAAACGGGCTGCATCAGAGTAACTTAACTTTATTTTGGGAGGTTATGGGATAAGTCAGAACCTGATCTCCATTACAGCTAGATTCCAGAGATATGATCTATTTCAGTGAGGGCTCAGAGCAGCCATATTATTGGAAGTGGGTGAAAATCCACCTGGATTTGGCTCTTCAGACATGCCTAATTAGAATTCTTTAAAAGCTGTAATGATTTTTAGAGGACTACAGATAGACACTAATAGTGTAATGATTCTCTAACATCTCTATTCCTGGAAATTGCATATACATTCTCACAAGATTACTGTATCATTTACGTGTTCCATACAGCTCTCAATTACAGAAAGAAAATTAGGGAAATCCATGAAAGACTGCATTAAATTGCTGAATTTCTGCTTTGGAAAATGATAAGCAAGAATCTATAGCTATTCATAGTGGCAGATAATAATTAACAAAAGTCTGTCTTGACAGACTGGAATTTGGGAAACATAGTTCAACTTCTATTTCTGCCTTGGACCTTCCATGTGATTGGCTTTCTTAATAAAGTCATTAGGACTGGGATCCATCTCACCTAACTTTGTCATCTAGAAGGAGAATTTCTGCTGTAAGGTCATTGGTTAGGCTCTGTCCCTCATCATGCTACCACTAGAAGACACGTCACTCCCCTTTCTAGATTCTGAATTAACTAAATCTCCTGTAGCTGTATGTCTCTGATACTCTGTTCTGCATAGATTCTAATTTTCTCCCAGGGCACTTCCAAGGCAAACCGTGAGCATGAATGATGAGGGAATTTTGCCTCAGGGTAAACTCCATGCAAGAGGTATGGGCCACACCAGCAACCTCTGCTATTTTCTGTAGAGACATGATTATAGAAGAGACTAGACGTCTGTCTTAGACTAAATGCCTAAATTTGAGGTAGCTAATACTAGATGTGATGAATCCTAACACTGGGCTTCTACATGCTTCTCACGCTGTAAAACAGGAATAACAATGATGTTTTGTCTATCTCAGATTGCTAGCATTAGACTCTAGCCTTCAAGTGCTCCTGTGTCATAAATGTTCTTTGCAACCACACTAATACTAACTAAATAAAATTTTACATATCTTTTGGCCAAATCACAGAATTATGGAATGGATGAGGTTGGAAGGCATCCAGGGTCATCTGGTTCAACTCCTCTGACCAAGCAGGGCCACCTAGATCTGACCAGCCCTGTATCTAGATGGGTTTTGAATAGCTGAGATCCACTACCATTGATTTTCCTATTACTGGTTAAACATGGTTATTCACTTAATATTTACAATACCGAGACTTTTTTTCCCCCAGAAAAAAGGTAAAAAAACAGTAGCTGAGAATGTTCTTTTTTTTGGGAGGGAGGGGGAGGGGGGAGAAGAGGATTTTATTTACTAAACATATCAGCTAGAGAGTAGACTGGATACAGATAGCATACTTGAAGTCCAGGATGACATTGGTTTGCCAGCTCCTTCATTAGTCCTTAAAAGCTGTTTAATTCTGTCACAATTTCCTTCATATGAGGAGAGTTGTTGTTTTCTTGTTGCAGTGCAATGGATTAGGTTTTCTCTGACAGTTTTTTGAGGGTAGTTTCAAAATGGCTCACAGGGAAAAAAACAGCTAGGCGATTTGAGCCAATTTTGCACTGTAGTTTGTTGGTACCCTTCTGAGTGTGCTCTCGGGGCACTGGCTGCTGGCTCGATTAAATGTAGTACAAACCGTTCTACATAGCTTATTGCAGCTCTGGGGCAAGTGGCCAAGTCACTATGTTAATTAAATGCCACTCATATCTGTGGAAAGTTTTGTGCCTCTGTTACTGAAATGACAAACACAAGGGAAACTTATAGAAATCATCACACATTTTATGAGATGAACAGAGACCTCATTAGCAAAACGCTGATTTCTCATGTTTCCCCATGAGAGCTGGTGGGTGAGAGACGCATCGAACAACTGTCAGTTTTATTTTGGGAAGAAGAAGATCGTAGTTTTCTTTGTGTGGTTCAGTATCTAATGGACAGTTGTAAGTTTTTATTCCCTGAAAGCTACCCAATCCAGGAATCTGGAGTCACTCGTGCAGCTCTTTCCAAGTGCTTCATGCCTGCAATCACAAAATGAATGTAACATTTCTTGTAGAGCGGGAAAAGAAAAAAAAAACCACACAAAACCAACAACAACAAAAAAAAGGAGAGTCAAGACAGAGTGGGGGGAAAAAAGGAAAGCAGCACACACACAGCACTGCCACTTCACTGTGCTCCCAAGATTCAGATTCCAGTTTGGCCAGAGATGAAATTGATAGCTCTACAGGAGGAATGTGGGAATAATGGGCTACGGACACTATGAATGAGTTATGCACTGCAGGCACGGGGCTCCTCAGCACATCACTGTCCAAAATTTTATTTTTATGTGGCACATATATAGAAAATTGAGGAGCGCCTTGGAAAGTTGGGACAGCTGGTGAGCGTGTGCAGGGTGCCGGGGGAATGCCGGGGCTCTGCCAGCAGCCTCTGGCCAAGCAGATCTCCAACACGCCTGGCAGCCCACCACCCCAGGAGCAGCCCCCCACCAACACTGGGGCCGGACAGATGCTATAAAAGGGCTGGCATTAAGTGTCTTTTGCAGGATATTAAACCAACATCCTAACTGGAAAAAAAAATGAATTGTCACTGACATTATGTCGGCCCGCTTGGAGCCCTCTCTGCTACTTTCTGCAGTCTGGTAACCATTACGCACAAGAGATCAATATTCTCCTCAGCACTGGAATTTAAGTAATGATTTCCAATGAAACTATTTCAGACTGTTCTGGCCAGAGGACAGAGACAAGCCACAAAACATAACACATGCAAAATCTTTCTTTTCTGCTCTTTTCTTTCCCTTTTTCCTCCTTTCTTCCTTTTTTTTTTTTTTTGGTAAAGACTCGAATAATGGAAGCAAGATCTAGTGATAAGATGCATGCATACACACAAAAAGGAGGCATTTTGGTCCAGGCCAATCTGCTTAACTAATGGCTGTAAGCTGACACCCGTAATGAAATAAAAATGTCTCGGTGCAAGTGCATGGCTGTGTAATTGCTACCAACACCCACCCTGGCAGCACCGGTGATGGGTGCTGGGGAACGTGCCCTTCCACATCACTTTTTTCATTTCCCCCTGTTCTGCAGCAAATTAGAGATGTGTTTCCAATATGAAATTATGTAAATACTTCATGATTTTGTGCTGCAGAAAGTCTGGTGTCTTTAGACGTGGTGCACAGCTCAAGCTCTCAGTCACTGAACTTGACACTCCAGGTGCTCAGCACTTCTGAAAATCAGGTTTCTAGTATTTTTCAAGTCCTTTTTTTTCCTGCTTGAAAGTTGGGGGGCAGGGGGATGTTGTTTCTTTTTTCATTTCTTCTGGTCTTTGTGAAAGAGTCTGAGTGGTGTAAGAAGGTGACTGGTACTTGAGGAATGAAATTTCTGATCTATTATCTGTTAGTGAAGGAATAATTTACAGAGGTGAGATGGAGACGTATACATATATCTTCTAAGTTGTCATAGTTTCATATTTTGCCTTTGGCCTCATTGTACTGCCTAGTTTCTTTGTGTCCCGCAGTGCAGACTTCAGACAGAGGAAAAACCCTGTCCAAGTGTGCGAAGACTGGACTACTGTGGTTAAAATGGTTTCCCCTGGATCTCCCTCACAGCTTGCAGTTGTCTGATTTCAATCAGTGGCAGTTCTCTCCACATGTCTAGCCATCAATCTTCTCCTGCTCCTGGATGAGTGTGTCACAGCATGGTGCATGTTCCAGTTAAAAAATAGACTGCACTGCAGCTCTCCCTCCTCAGTCATTGATAAGTATTCCTTTGATATTTTTATTAAAAAAGAAAGAAAACACATTATGATATATGTTTCTTAAAAAAAAAAAAAAAAAAAAAAGCCTGAAGCATGCCAGAGCCTGTAGGAATAGCAGGAAGCACCAAGTGGAGTTCAGAATTACTGTGAAGCTATTGCTTGGTAAGTTACAGTTTATGTTAAGGGTTGAGGATTTCAATCTTCATTGTTTTCCACCCAGCACTCTTCCACCAATGAAAGTTCTCTGGACATTGTGTGAGTCTCCAGCATTAGTCTACTTCACACCCCTTCCTTCCTTCTCTGTGAATAATAATTGCTATTTGAAAACAGAACTGCTTAGAAATGGAGGGGAGTTTTGTACAAAACTAAACCAAGCATGTTGTAGTCCCATACTCTCTCTTTTTGGACCTTCTGGAAAGAGAAATACATGGATGTTTCTCTATTTGATTTAACCTTTTCGATTACAGACTAGTCTGCCAGTCTCCCAGACCAGCTTTCCTCTGTATGATTGAGGTACAAAAGCATCCAGAAGTTCCCCAACAGAGGATGGAGTGACCTGTCTCTGGATAGGTGTCCTTACCCAAAGTAAATCCTGAAAAAAATGAAGCTACAGAGGGTCTGCATAATAACTCTGCTTCTGAGAAAAAACTTTTCCATGACAGAGTTCAAAGCGTTTTATAAAATAAGGTAAAATTATTATTCTTGTTTTATAAACTGAAAGCTCAAACACAAGGAGGAAAGCAAGGTGTGCAAGGAAGCAAGTGACTTGGGGGACTATAAGACACCTTTCTCTCAAGTGCCAAGGTTGTGTTAGGAGGCACTGCACTATTTATTTCACCCAGCAATGAATGAGCTTTTGATTTTCATATGTTGAAGAGGATGAGATTCAGCAGTTAAAGGTCTTGCATAAATAGGCTTGAGTCAGCCAGGCTTGAGCTTGTTTTTCATATAGGATGTAAAATTCCATTTCATTTCTTGTGCCTATAATCCTATTTTAGGAAGAAAGTGAAAGAGGAAAGCAGCTAGCTAGGAAACCATTAAAAACTAAGCACTTGTGACATAGTTATTTCTTAAGTTAAAATTAATCTCTCACTGTTACATTGTCACATCATTGCTTATCAATCAGCAACCTGCAGTGAAATCAACTGATTCTCAATCTCCATGTGTTTTTAAAAGTCTACTCTATGATATTAACTAAAGCAACTAAAACTGAAAAACTCCCCCCCAATCACACAATTCACTTTCTCATGGAAAGCCATGTGATGAAAGCCATAGGAAATACTGTTGAAGCAGTTCACATGAAAACTTCACAGTGAAAAACTTGCCACCAACACTATTAATTAATAAGAATTAATATGGCAGTTTTACTTCTCATTGTGTATTTTGTTGGCTCATTCTTTTACACTGAGGACTGGTCAGTTCTATTTCTATGCAAAACAGCAAAGCATATGTTATCCTTTCTTCCTCCCCTCTAGTAGGCCATGCATCTCAAAAAAAGTGAATATAAATAATAAATAATGATTAAATAGACACATTTCTAGCATTGATTTGTTGCTCAGTGGGATTCATTTCTTTAAAAGGATATAGAAGAAGATACAAAGTCATTGCACATTACACCAGAATTGGTGGTTATAAGTAATAATGAGAACATATCAGTACTGCACAGAAAGCTGGGCAGATTAGAGAAGACTACCAGATAGAGAAAAAAGGTTTGCTGCTACAGATTACTGACAACTAGTAAGATCATTACTGGGATGCCTCTGTCCTCTTCTGAAGTACACATTTAAGTAGGATGCTGGCAATTTGGAAAATTTTCAGAAAAGAACTACAAAGACAACTTTTAAGTGTCAGATGTGACAGAAAAAAAGCATCTTAACTTAGTCTCTAAAAAGTGCAGATTAAAAAGTGAAATCATGATGACCTGAGGATACTTCTCTAGAAAGAGAACTCGAGAATCTGACTTTTTAACTTAACAGAAAAGGTCATTATGGATGGAAGCTGAATCTCAGCAAACTCAGATTAGCATTCAGACACACAGCTCTTTTCAATGAAAGATCTTAACTGATGAAAAAAAAGTTGTCTAGGAATACAATGGATTCTCTTTTTTTGTGAAGTCTCTAAATCAAAGTTGGCTGTCCTTTTGAAAGCACAGTTACAGTTCAGGCAGCAGCAGTGGATTTCATATTGGGAACATTTGGCAAAATTCTTTGGTCCTGTGTTATGAAAGAGGTCAGGCTACATGATTATTATCATTCTTCCTGGCCTTAAATGCTATCAATCTATGAAATCTAGGCTTAACTTTAAGTCTCACTCTAAATCATTTTACATTTATTTGACTTCAGTGGAGCTATTTAACATGGTTAAAGTTAAGCATGCTCTCAACTGCTTTGCTGAGTAAAGGGGGACCTATCCTCTTGTAACTGACCACATGCCAAAGTGCTTCGTTGAAATGATGCCACAAGTCCTTGTAAGTCATCAAAGATGCAAATGAGAAAATCCCTCATGTTTGATTTTTTCATAGTTTTGAGTTCAGAAGCTACTTTTTTGCTTATAATTCTTTTTTAGCCACATAAACCTTCATGTACTGTGCAACAATGCTGCCAAATGTCACTGCCTTTTCCTGGCCTGTTTAACTGCTCTAGGATTTAAGGACAAGTCTGAATCCTACATGAATCAGGAGAAGTCATCCCAGGTAAAATGGAGAGGTTTATGAACAAGCCATTTCTGTGATGGTAGAAAAAAGACTCACCTTCTAGGAGGCAAGACACAGCTTTAGGAGATGTGATTAGCTCTGCCTATGTACTTGAACAAAGTATTAACAAAGCTATAGCTTTTCTTAGTGTAAACTGTAAGAGACTGAATCAAATAAAATTGATGCTCCATACCATGATTGTAGAGGAGTTTTCCATCCAAAATAGTAGTTAGCGTTTCAAGCATTAAAGAGATAGTGTTGTGATATACTCATTCACAGAGCTTGGTTCTTCAAAACTTCTTTTCTTTTCTTTGAACTGCTTCAGTTCGAAAGGAATTCAGAGGATGCAAAATTATATTTAATGTAAGAACGCCCTGACAAAAAAAATAAAAAAGTTAGGCTTACCTTTTCAGTATATTTTGTGGTTTTTTTCCACTTTTGTAGCCATGTTTTTGTGCAGCATTTATTTAATTTCAATCCAGTAAAAAAAACCTTACTCCATGTCTTCACTTTTAAAAGGCAACAGAACTCACAAATTCCATGATAAATAATCATTAAATAGACACATTTCTAGCATTGATTTGTTGCTCAGTGGGATTCATTTCTTTAAAAGAAATGAATAAATCTTGCTGTGCTTCTTTAAAGGTTAGCTCACTTAAAAAAATATGGTGAGTTGTATTAGTCAAGTCCTGAATTTCATGTTAAAAGCAAATCATCAGTGAAAAGCAATCGAGTACTTGCTACTGAAAAGACTTACTGTAACACAAAACTGAAATGCAGACTCTGAAATACTGCAGGAAGTACTTATAAAGTTCATTATCACTTTTTGTATTTTCAGCAATTTCAAAAGCGAGCGTAGGTGAATATACTTATATTTTATCTCAATCTTTCACTTTGCTTTACAGTTCCTGCCAGGCAACTTGATCTGTAAGGCTCAACTGTAGAGAAATTCTTATTAATTTAGGCATTCAGCTCAGCTACGGTATGCAGTGTTAACTCCATGTTAGGCTGAATGGTTAAACTGAGTATTTGCAATTTGGATTTACATCTTGCAAATTGTATTATTTATAGCAGTTTTGCTCTAAAATGTCCAGTTCACTGAAAGTTAAAATGACTTTAAGCCTAATGTTATATCATGCATGCTATACAGCATGGACTTTAACTTCTGGAGAGCTTAGTTCCATATTTACAACACAGGCCACAAAGAAGCACAAGCCAGAATTCAGCCTCAGTTAAAGTAACCCACAAACATCTCATTAAGTCATTCAAGACACCATATCAAAACCTGGATCACAGGAAGTGATGGCCCATTGTCTTTGATATCCAGGTCAAAGAGATTCCCCAAAAATGTAAGAGTAGATGACCAGAGTCAAGTACTGGTCAGTAAACATTACAATTAAGGCCTTCTTTTTCAACCGATATTGTCTCAAACTTTAAAGCGCAGCCCCATAAAAAAAAATGAAAGAGGACAAGGAAAGCTGGAAACTAGAAAACTGTAAAACTTCCTGAAAGGGAAAAGTTTTATGCCAGCTTCACCATTAAAGGGGATGTATGCAGCTCTAACGATATTAGGATTTTCATTCAACCCCAGGATGACCTCTGATTCCTCTGACAGTCGTGTGCTGGGCTTCACCACAGAGATGCTGAATGAGTAACATTCTCCTCAGGGCTCTCCCAGTCTGAAAGGAATGAAATTAAGAAAGGAAAGAGCACCTTATATGCCAAACCACCTGCCTGGACATGCACGGTAAGACTTTTGCTGTCTTGGATAATTGCATATAATAGTGTTTTTTCATCTCAACTTTTAATTTCAAATTTGTCCAGGACAAAAAAAAAAAAAAAAAAAAAAAAAAAAAAAAAATCTGTACTGCATTGCTGCTTTTAACAGTATAATGTAATTCAGCCTTTCTTCTTGGCAGATAATTTCCCTGTTTGACCAATCCTTTTTACTGTGGGCTGCAAATCGGTCTTAGCACAGAAGGCTACAAAAATTATGTTTTGGGGCATCAGACCCTTTCCCCATGGACAATCATGTGACATATTTACTTCTGAGGCTATGCATAGTGCAAGAACATAAGAGAACACAATACCCTCTTTTTTTTTTTCCTGAAGGGAATGGTGCTTCATTGGCATATTTTGCATGTTACCAAGCTACTGGGCATGCATTCCAATTAAGTTCAAATGTCAGAGCTACTACATCTAAAGGGCCACATTAAAGAGATCCAAAATAAGCCCAGTCTTTTTATATAAAGAGCAGTAAAAGCTCTCCAACTTAACCTAATAAATTACTGTTATAAAAACAGTTTTATGTAATGTGCAGAAGTCTAAGAAAAACTGTTTTAATGGTTACATAAAAGAGAGATTTGCAAATCTGTGAATATAAGTTAATGTTATGCATTTTTCAAGTAAAGGGAAAAAAAAATGGGGGCTAAAAATTGCCAGAGTAAAATGCAGAATAATGGAGTCTCAGTTTCATTTTCATCCAATTAACTACCTTGAAAATAAATAGGCTGTTCTACAGAGCTCCATTTAAAAGCTGGATTAATTTAAGTTTGGAAGTCAAATAATGGGAATCAAGTGCTGTGCCTGCACTTTCCATGACGAGCTGAAGGAGATGAGAACAGACAATGACTGAGCAGAACTCTCGTGAGTAATTCACCACAGAACTCTCACGAGTAATTCACCACATACACAAAATTTCAACTCTGTTGCAGTCAGTGGGGTTTTGGCTAGTGATTTGAATGAGGTCAGGATTCCAATCATGTTTATCTTAAAAAACTCTAAGTCAAATATGAGAGAAAAGGAATCTAAGTAATTGTCAGGAAAAAAAAAAAAAAAGTTTTGAGGGGCTGAGTTGATCTGCAAAACAAGATTTAATTTCATCAGCAGTGTTGGCTGAAAAATAGGGATTTTAAAAAAATATTGTAAAGTGCTAAATTTGCTTCAAACTCCACTTCTTTTTCTTTTCAGATTGAGTGAAGATTAAACTGAAATCAAATAATGGGCTTACACATCTGAAGGTGTTTCACTGTAGTTTGTGAAATCTTTGTGTTTACACAAATGATAACTTATTTCATTTCCTTGTTTGTAATTTTAACCTAAAATTTCTGTTTCAGTTTGACACAAATTCTTTTCTTTTTGATGGCAAGACTGAGAAGTCTGTTTTGCACAGTTTCATATAATTAATATATGATAACACATATGCACCTAGTATAAATTTTTTTCAATTTACTGCTGAAAATTGTAAAGACTGATTACTGAAGTCAGACATTTGACTAAGAATAACAGATATTCAGTAATAAAACCATGAAATACCAATAAGAAGGAGGTTCAAAATTAATATGTAAGTGGCTTAAACCTGAATATGCAGGGTCAGTCACAGTGAAGAAAAGATGGCTAGACACTAGAGCATGTACCCTTGTAAACACATCATCTGTTGTAAAAACCCAGAGCTGGCTTACTTACCCCTTTTGATAAGTGATGCCTTTTCAAAATATCCTCAACTCAGTGTCCACTTTGTTCTCTAAATAATTCTGTAAGCATTTTTTTTTTTTTCTGTGTTGTCATTTTTTCACCTAATTTTCAGCCAGTTTGTGATAAAATGTAGTGTACAGCCTAAACAGACATGTTCTGTAACTCTGCATGCAGGGCTCAGCTCAGTGTCATTCCTGGAACTGTCTGGCACATTGGCCAGGGTGCAATGCAAATATTAAACAGAATTAGATGACCGGGTTAGCCACTGCTGTGATTATCATGTAATCTAGACACTTTTTAGTTGTCCAAACATCTTTGAAACTTTCCATTCTTCTTGTTGCTAACTTACCTTCTATGAGAAATTATATTTGTAGATGTCAATCAAACCCATTCAGGCCACTAGTTAAATCAAACCCATGCAGGCCACTAGTTACAAAAATACAGCACATTGCTATCTTGTTTTTCTTTCTCTGGTGGAAAACAGATTTAGTCTCTCAAATGTTTCTTGAGCATTGTCCCTTCTCCACAGCAATGGTATACTTTCTGTGAGGAGACCCAAAGTGCCCAGTTTTGCAGAGGAAATGGAGCTAGCACCTCATACAGTCTCCGAACACTGGAACTAATTTGGATTTCTCTCCTCATTCATACACTCAGTCTTCTGCCCCCACTCTACTCCACCTGTTTTCCTTTTCTACTGAAGTCATACAATGAACTGATGACTGAAGACTTTCCTATCCACAAGCCTTGAAATTTCTTTCCAAGTCAGGGCACAGCATGATAGCTGCACTTAACTATATTTTGATTTTTGGGCCAAATTCAGCACAGTACCACCCTGTACAATTCACTGAAGTCAGTGAGATTACACAAAGAGGAATTCAGTCCACTATTACAAAGTTTTATCTTGCTTTCCCAGCTCACTGTGAGCATGAGAATTGCCTAGAAAACTTCCAGTGGTAGTACCTGGCAACTGTAACTTACTTTTTCCTTATTTTGCCTGTTTAGTGTCTCCATCCACTGTGCAATGCTGCTTTGCTTCTTGAGTCATCTTCAGTGTCTGCCACAGTTTGGGGTCAGGGCAGCCCCCAGAACTGCAACAGACACTCTCTGTTAACCCT
>NW_008580733.1:119126-129968 GCF_000691845.1 Merops nubicus | reverse complement strand
GGAAAGAGAAAGGGAATAAGGGAGAGAGACTTATTGATTAGAAAAGAGAACAACTTTAATACTACCAATAATAATAATAGTAATAACAATAATAAAATAGACTATGTATAAATATATACAAAGTTAGTACCGAACCCAACTCCACCCGATGGCAATGTGTCACTGCCACCCCCAGCTGGGGAGCAGCCCCCAGAAAAGGGGGTCCCAGGCTGGGCTCAGCCACAGACTGCGACTGGGTACAGGAGCTGGATTCTGGAACTCAGTTCAGGAACACAGGGCTCGGGATCAAAGGCAGGATGGATGGAGTCCTCCTGGGATGCCAGCCACTGCAGGAGCATCCAGCAGCCGAAGATGGAAGAGAGAAGAACAACAGAAGGCCAACAGAAGGGCTTGTCCCTCCTGACCTTCAGCTTTACTGGCTATGACAGCTATGGGATGGAATACCCCACTGGTGAATCCTGGGGTCAGTTCTCCTGCCTGCTCCTCCCCACAGGTGTGGGGTACTCTCTGCCCCGTTCCATGTGGGATCCAAGCTTAGCAGTGGCCTTAGTCTGCACAGCAATCCCTGGCAGTAACTCTAAACATGAAGTCTTATCCCTGCTAAAGCCAGATAGTTTATGAAAACGCTGCTACCTTCAGACAGGGCAGTTAATTAGAAGAGCTTTAACTGAAAAGTAAAATCACTGAGCAGAACCAGCTCTATTTTGCCCTAAACCAAGACAGTGTCATTCAGTATCTGCAATCTGTTGGACACCCACAGCTTAACTCATTCCTTTCTCTTATCAACTCATTGGTTCACTTCCCCATACATAATCTAGTTACCAGGCAGTATCTCCCCACATCTCTCTGCATTCCCCCAGCTGGGAATCCTCCTCTTTTTTGTCATTCCTTGTTCCCAGCTAAAAACTACCAGGATATCCCTAAAGTACCTCCCAACTCACTGGCCACTCTGAAAACCCAAGGTGTCACCTGTATCCCAAGCAGTGATTTCTCAAAACACAATGCTCTTCTCCCATCAGCTCTAGTGACCAAAACTGTTTTGGGCTTGTGCATCCCATTGCAGGCACTTAATCTTCTTAGTGTATCCCACAATGCCCGGAAGCCCCAGTGTGCCTGGAGTTTCACACAAAGTCTGCTGGGGAACATAGCAAGAGAGAGTGCTTTGCCCTAAAGGACACACCATACAGTCTCTAGAGGGGGTGGAAAAAACCCCAAACCCAACAACAACGAAAAGGACAATCACTGAGAAGAAAGATCAAAACACAGGAAGGTGACATATTCCAGCAGGTAGTGAGAGAGACAACATTTCTGAGGTCAAGGTCCTCACTTCTCCACCTGTACTATCTGTATCAATAAATAAGACTCACTTGCCTGTGACCAGGAAAAAATCAAGCTAAAAAAACTCACAAGCCAAGTGCTTTACAGCTGAGTTTGTGTTTGGATGGCAGCGAGCTGGGGCAGTGCCCCACACAGTGCTCAGGAGTAAGGTGAGTGCTGCGGATGGGCTGAACGCAGCACATGCCATATCTGTTGTTTGCCAAGGGAAGGTGGCTGCATCTGTGGTTTTGCCACCAGCTCCTCAGAGCAAGCACGTTCACTCCAATATCCCTCCAAGCAGCAGCTGCAAGAGGATCACTTAAAATTGCATAAAGCATTAATCTGAACTCTGAGACAAGTTTGGTACCGCACAGCTGGACATAAGCCAAAATGTCCCATATAGTAAAGGGGAAAGGGGGAGGGGAGAAAGAAAGGAAAAAAGAAAAGACAGTCCTGTCAGTGGTTTTAAGCTGTGATTTTATTTTTTTTTTTTTTTAAATGGAAAAATTGTTACAAATGGGTTCTTCAACATATGTTACTAATTTCATTGTACTGGCTTCTTGCCAGTTAAGCATCAGTCTTGGTTTCTTTGCTTTCAGTTTTAACTAGTAAAACTCATGAGATCATTAACAAAAATGGACACTTTTTTTTTTTTTTTTTTTTTTTGCACACAACTGTTATGGAGCAACTGCCTGTTCTGAAGGCTTTTATTTAATAAAATTTCAGCTTTGTTTTTTTTTTTAATAGGGAGATGTGCTCCTCAGCAAAATCTGGTGTTTCTACTATAAACAAAGCAACATGTGAAGGACTTCAAACACATTTACTGGTACTGGCATGAGTAACAAAATCAGAAACTTTAAAAAACACTCATAAATGTTAAATAACATTTCATAAAGCTACACTGTGATTTACTTTGCTCAATATGTATACGTGCGAGAGACCAAAGTGGTACTGAAAAATAACAATGAAAGAGAATGTGGTTTGATAGAAATATCTACATATGGAAATGTTGATTGAATATTATTAATGTTTGATTTGGCTTGCAGAGAACTGCAAAATCCACTTGAAGAAAGAACACTGTTTCATAGATTTTCTGTAAAAAACAGCATCTTCCACATTATGAAAGCTGTGCTGAGCCCTTAATCAAACATGTACACTTGCTATAGCAGTGGGCAGGGAACACAGATTCATTTGAAGAAAGAACTGGTTTATTTCATAAATGGAAACTGGCATTATTCACCCCAAGGAGTGGAAACAGATTCGAAGGTGCCATGAAAATAGTGCTCTTACTGGTCACTAAGGGTGCTAGTGCGGCTTCACTGTTGCACCCCAAATGCTTGCAGTCATCTCTACTCCCTGTTCACTTCCCAGCCAGTCTGTGATGGTCAAGGCCATTGTGAAGTACTCTGCAGCCACTGCTCCCAATACCCATCTCCAGGACTAAGCTGAAGACTGTGCTTTGTAATGCAGAAAAAGCTGGGCCTCACTCTGCTGCTGTTTCTCATCTGCCATGTACACATAGCAGATGTTGTTGGATTGTGGGTGTTGGACCTGGCAGAGGAAATCAGCACCAATGTCCACCAAACCTTACATATTGTACCTATCTACTTCATGTTATCTGTAAAGAAGCCATCCTTTAGGAAGTGAGAAAGTAAGTTTCTCAACAGGCATAGCTTCTATGGATTATTAGTACCTATGACAAAATAAATACTAAAATAATAACATCTTCACATTCAGCAGAGCTACCAATATGCACAATAATAAGACTGAAGAAATACATGCTGTTATGACTTTTACCCTTGTCCTTAGTTCCCTTCCTTCTCTCCTGTTGTTTAATACATACTCCTCATCATGTCTAAAATTATATTGCAAGATCAGGCTTTCTTGTGAAATATTTAGTGCTACTTTCTTTAGGCGAGACCAGGAATTCTACAGGAAAGGCCCTTTTTCACTACTTTTTATGTCTTAGCCTGATCCTGCTGCTGCCAAATGAAAGAATGTCTTTTTCTTGGCTCCGAAGAATCTTGGGCTGGGACATGTGGCCAGACACCACAACATGGTGTACTTGTTAGATAAAGGAAAATGTATGTGTGCATATATAAATAGTTGATCTGCCTTACAGAGAAGATGAAAACATGCTCAGAGATGACTAATTAAAAAAATTATGTTTCAAAGGGAACCAAATTCCTTCTATGCCTGAGTAGCCCTCCAAATTATACTAGAAAGAGTCACAAGAATGCATCTTCCTACTCTAAAGATGCAGAAACTATAGCAGATAGATAAGGATATGTAGATGTAATCTAATACACAGCTATGCATGCATACAGGCAAATGTATGCACAGTTTCCAAGAAAGTCTTTGGCAGTATAGCCTTAGAAAGTAGTTTGGCTAGATAAAGACTGCAGATCACTACCTTAACTGTCTCTCTCTTTTAACAAACTCTTTTCACAGTTTCACTGTAATTACATTAAGATGTTTTATTTGGTGGAGAATGTATTTGAATGATGAATGAGAATTTAAGCTATTTAAGGGTTTATGTAACTTCAGCTCAAATCCATGTTTTACTCAGAGAGCCCTCTGTGCCTTAAACTAAGTGCCCACTTTCCATACATATTTATAAATGTAAATTTTCCACTGCCTTCAGAGAGAACAGGTACTTTAAAGTATAATGTGTCATTTTAAATAGATCCTTATCTTAGCAGAGTCTGTTCAATTCCTGGTTGCTTTTCTTCCTTCCTCAAGAATATTGCTGATCCTGAAGATCCCCCCAAATGTATCTGGCTTCTAGGTTCCCATAGCTGATCATGGCAAGGACAGGTCACAATAAATGGTGAACTTAAACAAAAAAAAGATGGCATGATTTCACTTCAGTTTTGGTTGTCTCAAAATGCATCCATGAGAAGAAAGGTGTTTAAGTAAGGTTCAGACTCGTATTAACTGGTCAAGATTTACTGCATATAACTTTGAGTTGGCTAAGGCTGTGCCTACATCAGTGTTTTGTTTGCAGATAGCAGCATGGTTTTGAAATGAACCCTCTGATCATTGCTCCTTACTGCACATTGGCTTGGTTTTCAAAGCAGTTTCAGTGGGTTGAAGCTGGATTCCTCTAGAAGGAAATGAGACCAGAAGTACTACTTCCAAGACTAAAATGCTTTCTAACCCTTAGTGAAGACTTAAGGGTTCTAACCCTGGACTGGTCCTTTGGACAACTCTAAACCACAAGCATGAGATCAAGCAACCCCCCTGAAATGCATGCAGTGCTGATGATGTAACCTGAGCACCAAAGCTGCTTGGGTCTCCTGGTCTGTTCCTATTGCACTGAGATGGTTGCTAATGCTGAAAGAGCTCAGCTCTCAGACAGCCATGTCAAGCTTCCTTGAAATAAATAAAAGTAGAAATTAATAAACAAAGGCAAATCATCTTGCTTATCTGAGGCAGCCTTTTGCTGACCACATGCCCAAGTAGGAAGGATATTATTATTAGTGGGCAAACCAGCAACCAAAATCCTCACTCCACCACCACACAGTACACCAGAGATCCAAACCTCCAGACAACTCGAAGGAGGAACAAGTCAATCCATTCACTCATTGCAAAGGATGTGAAGAAGGGAGCAAGCTGGTCAAGGAATCATGCCATAGGAAATGGAATCAGCCAGGCAATGAGACCAATTTTGTAGAATTTTCCCAGCAAGAAACTCATGAACTTGCCCTGCAGTCCTGGGAACTCCACTTGCTATGAAGAGCCAGGGAGCCCTTTCAATAACTAGAACCCACACATACACTACACAGACAAATGTCCCAAACCCCATGCAAGAGGAGTCAGTTCTTATAGAGGTGACATTTTGCCCCGCCTCCAGGTTAATGTGGAAGGTGTGGGCACCTGGTGGTGATCTCCTAATCAGTTCCCACCCAAGTCTGCCCAGGCCCTGGATGAAAACTAAGCAGGAGGGTCTTCCTTGCCTGATGTGGACATCATCTATATGCCAACCCTCATTCAGGGCTGAGGGTTTAACCCCGGCACTTCAGACGGCTATCTCAAGAAAAGATAAATGGAAATGACAACCAGCTTAGATATAGACAGTGAACTTTGGTGTCCTAAGTGAAGACAGGCAAACCCTGTCCCATATGCATAATTGCAGATATACTTAGCAATAGGTGAGGAACCAGCTGAAGGACACTGGCATGTGGTGTACAGAAGGAAGGATGTTGCAGCCCTATGTGCAAGAGGGGATGTGATCCTCAAGGGAACCCATCTTTAGAGGCTCATCTTGGGACCCATGCACAACTGTGATACAAACCTGGGGCAGGACATACAGCACTGAATGCACATAGGAAACAGAAAGAGGTTCTCTGTTTCTATCATTGTAAAGGATGTGCCCATTCCTTACACCTCCTGCAAACATTACCCTTATAAGCCTCAGAAAGAGTACTGTACTTCCTTCTCCAAATTCCTTACAGCTCTCTACATTTTACTCAAAAAAAAAAAAAAAATCCCTCAAAGAAACATTTTATCTAATTAAGGACATATAGAACCTCTCTGCATCGATAGAACACATAGAAGCTATGTAGAATCTACTCTATATCAATATTATCATAACATACAGAAGAAAAATAATATTTTTTTCCCTTAAAATTAACATTTTTCCCTTAAAATTAACATTTTTCCCTTAAAATTAACATTTTTCCCTTAAAATTAACTGCTGTGTCCCAGACTGAGCCAAGTAGGTTTATGATTTAATTTATATTATAACTAGTTACGTTCTGTCTGAGAACTTCTACATTAGCCATTTTCTGGAGCTCTAAGATTCACTGTAGCAGTTGCCAAATATATAAATGTTGCAGCAATTTCACTTTTGTTGCCCATGAAAAATGACCTTGTAAGGTTTTGAATGGATGCAATTCTTTGGTACTGGAAGTATTTTTTATAATCCAGGAAAATATTTTTTATCCCTTATTGCTGTAGGGGTTAATACATACTCTAAACATCAAAGTTCAATAGAAAAAGTTATGATATATTTGACTGATTATTTTATCAAAACATTCCTTTTCTGATATCAGAGGAAGAGAGAAACCAACTGGAAATACACCAATGATTTTGTCATCTGTCAGAGATTTATTAGATAACATATTTCACAAAGAAAATCTATTTGTCACATATGCTTGACTAATGTATTAAACAGGCATGACTTCAAAGGATACATAGGTGCAATAACCCATTCACACAGAACAAGTGGCAGGACTGGGATGTAACACTTGCAAATTTAAAGAAAGTGGCATAAACATATGGTACAGAAAGGAGAAATATCTGTGTACATGACAAAAGGTGAAGTCAGCTGAATTTGTATTCTGGCTATGCATAGCTACATACTAGTTTTAGCTATAAATTTTTAATAGATGTGCTGCTCTGTCAAGATCAAAAGTTCCTGAGGTATGTGTTGATTTAAAAAAAAACATTTTGTTTCCATAGTGAGTGACAAGATACATGTGCTTTTGAATTTTACCACAAAATTACATCTTTGAGTTTACAGTTTGTATATTGGAATATAAAGATTAATATCTGAAATAAAAGGAAGTTGAAATTTACAGTTTCCTTGACCTAAAGACATTTTTAACAGCTTGGTCTAGAGAATATAATTTTATTCTCATTCTCTCTTGAATCAAAATTCATTTAATTATATTAAAATTTACAGACTTTAATTCTGACAGGTTCAGTTATCTGGGCATTGAAGCATGTCTATTTTAACAGTGTCCTTTCCTCATCCCCAGATGGTGTGTTGTCAAGATGCAAAATAAGAAAGCATTGACCTATGTGGTAGCATTTTTTTTTCTGACTCCAAGACGCAGCATACATGACAATTACACTTTCTTCTGTGTTATGGGAGGGTAAGCCTTCTGGCATGCACTTTTACATTGTATGGGGTACTATTGTTCTAACTCACAAGTACAATATCAGATATGATAAAGTCACCTAATTATTAAATCATGCATTGTACCTGGGATAGCGTTTACACGCTTGAAAAAAAAATGCTTCCTGTTCACATTGCCATTTGGTCTCTGGCAGTTTTTAATACTTTGCTGTTGAAACGTTTTCTATCATACTTTGGACTCCACCTCATTTTATGTAGAATGCTGAGCACTGAGAAGTGTACGATCGTTTTACCTTTAGACACTTGGAGTGAAAAGTAGAAATGTGAATTGCTCTGGCCCTAACAGGAAGCCTGCTGGCATTGCCAACAAAATGTGTCTCTTGTCCATGCAGACTGAGGATCATGGTGAGGACACCAAGATGTAGTAGCTTAACCTCTTGGGCTAATAGCACAGGAGGAGGAGGAATGGTTCAAAAATAAGTGAAATGAATGAAAACTCTCAAGCTCTAAAATCCCTATTGATTTTCTGTTCAATAACACAGTCTAAATGAATGGTCAGTATTTTGATTTGCTCATTTGTGAAAAAGTTCCTTTTTAGATACTGGGATCTGTGAGTATATCCACAGTATTTGCTTTTGACAATAAAAATCTCCCTGGTATTGACCACAGAGATAAATAAATATTGTTATTGTGAGAAAAAAGGAGAAGAACCTGATGTGTTTATATAGGGTGTTTTAATGCCATTATTTCAGCTTATCTGCATTTCCACCAACCAAAGCTGGTGATGGTTGCAAACATTTGAAGCCAAAGGAACATCAGCACCTGAGAGAGGGAGCTTGGTCAGGCTGTGAAGCGATCCTACAGGACATAGCAGCAGCAGCAAGGAGGCTGCACTGTCAAAAGAACTGGATTTAGAGCATGGGCACGTCCTCCCCAAGCTCCTGTCACAACAACCAACTTGCATATTACCTCCTGAAGATCATAGGTTTTCACTAGAAGCTACTGAATCACACAGTAAGATTTGGTTTGGGAACCAGACACCACTGACTTCAGGATCCTAGATATCTTTTACCCCTTTGGAAATTCTAACTTGCCTCTTTATCTCCTAACATGGATTCCAGCTTCTGCAAAGTTCAGCAGACAAGGCTGGAAAACAAGCTGAATCTAGAAAATGTATGTGAAATCAGAAAGAGAAACTGTAGCCTTCATCAGAAAGGGACTGCCCTGAAATGCTTAGTTTGTCACATTTCCCTCTTCACTCTCTTCTAAAGAGCCATGCCTTCTCAATGTTCAAAATAAAGAGATATTTGAATTATTCCAAGGAAATGCAGGGGTTTTTTTAAGTCTCCAGGAGAACTTGTCATGGGATACTTAAATGGCAGGCTCATTTCAATGCTTGAGTCCTGATGCCTGTCCCTGGGGAAAATAACATGACTCATATTGGCCTGGTTATGAGCACACAGCTTTTGGACAAGAACTTGAGCATATTAAAGCATTAATTTGCCTAACTGCCCCAGCTACTGTGCTCAAAACCTTAGGGCATCAGCTTAGTTTACTAGGCACAGCATCTCTATGTACTTCTATTTCACTGCTTTTTTTATAGCAGGGTGTTGTCTTGTAGAGGTCTCCTTATCTACGCTTTTAATGGGTGTTTATAGTTTGTGGCAAGCAAATAAATAAAACACCCTTTTAGAATTAGAGAACTGACATGTAATACATATAAACCAATCAGGGCAATCCTGTAGTCTGACAATGATTAACCACAGCAACAGCAAAGAGATGCTGTTTGTATGTATTGGAATTAAAAAAAAAACAAACAAAAAAAACGCCAAAAAAACCCAAACAAACAAATCCTTTGAACATCTTTTTCATAGGTTAGTAACCAAAACTACTAAATGTGCTGTGTGTTAGATTGAGCTGATCATCAACAATCAAATAAATTTTGTTTGCATGAGCTCTGAAGTGATTTTATGTTGACTGTGCAGCCTGTGCGTGCAGTCCTGAGGCCCTTTGGCAGGACTATGCCGCCGGCTTGCCTGCGTGCACTGCCTGCCCACTCACTTGGCTTTGCCTGGAATGCTGTGGTTTTGCAGTCCAGATGTATATGTTGGTGGTGATATAGGGATTATTTTTTTATTTTAACGAATGGGGTTCAAGGAAAGCAAAATAAATGTCATGAGGGTTCATGTGAAAACACGGCTGGGAGATTCTGGAGTAAGAGCCTTAAAATAAGAACAACTTTTGTACCTCCAGTTCTCTTAACTGACTGAATACTCTCAGTCTGAAAATGATTTATCAAAAATATAAATATATGATTTATTAAAAATATGTGCCAATTACCATGAAAACTTGTTGAGAAAACAATTGGATCAGTTCTGCTAATTTTCAGTGTTAAAATGACTCTCAACAGGATTGTTCAAATGTTACTAGATACCAGTTTGTCTGTCATGGAGAGAAGGAAGCTGAGGCAACTTCATTGTTCTCTATGTCTTCCAGAGGAGGGGAAGTGGAAGGGGAGGTGCTGATCTCTTCTCCCTGGGATCCAGTGATAGGACACATGGGAATGGTTCAAAGCTTCACCAGAAGAGATTCAGACTGGATGCTGGGAAGCATTTCTTTACCAAGAGGGTGTTAAAACCCTGGAACAGGCTTCCTAGGGAGATGGTTGATGTCCCAAGCCTGTCAGTGTTTAACAGGCATTTGGACAATGCCCCTAATAACATATTTTAACTTTTGGTCAGCCTTGAAGTGGTCAGGTAGTTGGACTAGATGATTGTTGTAGGTTACTTCCAAGTGAAATAGCCTATTCTATTCTATTCTATTCTATTCTATTCTATCCTATCCTAGTTCAGCATAAAATCCAAATCAGGATGGAACATATTATTCAGAATTTTGTTTTCAATAGAATATCACATTCAGTAGTGTAAAAGAAGATTAATAATAAATGGACACCCAAGTCGATATGCCAAATGTTTTTTACTTCAGGGCATTTCAGCCTTTGAAACTCTTCCTCTTGTGCCCAACTTAGATCAGTCAAAAATTTTGATTTAGCTACACCCTTGGCTATGCGCAAACCCTTAGATGTGTCATGGTAGGCTGTAAAAGTATTTTCTGCTCCTGTGGTTGTTAACACTGTTCTGCTTTCTGGTTGTGGTATGTCTTGCCTTTGCATGTCAAAGATTTTCAAAGAATATTAGTCATGACATTTCCAGGCCTCACCAGAGGTGGAAAATTCTGGAAGGCTCCAAGTGTTTTATTAAGCACTTTCCATCCCTGCTTAACACATATCAGGAGTGTGGATAAACACCACGCTTTGCGCTGAGCTTCAGAATATCCTCAGGTTTGTCTGGCATCATTACAGGCAGGGCAGACACCAGTGAGAGGGAGAGCAGAATCCTGTGGAGCAACTCTGCACCAGACCATGTTATGGAAAGACAATGTGATCTTTGCTGTGCAGAGTACTTTCCATTAGCAACTTGAAAACCTCATAATTTCTTCTTACTATCTGCAATGATTTTCAAAGTCATTACAACCCAAGTTTAGATTTGTGTCTTTCATAAAATAAAAAATATATTGCTCCTATGTTCTCAGATGCATTCCCTAATGTATATTTTCTCCTACCCTTGTGCTTCCTGAGTCCTCACTAACACTGGGGGCTG
>NW_008580733.1:80426-119095 GCF_000691845.1 Merops nubicus | reverse complement strand
CTTTCCCTATACACTCTTTTTCCCTTACCAACACCTGCTTCCGCTCCCTTTATTCACTTTCCTCCACTAGGCAAGACTCAGAACAGCAAAGAGTCAAGCTGGCTTGGGGAATGACAAAACTGGGACCCACTAGAAGCTTGCTCCTACTGGGGTCGCGCAGCTCCAAGTCCATAAGTAGTCCAGAGGGATCATACACTGGGGCACAGAAAGGCTGAAAAAATGGCAGTGGAACAAGCATCTTTGTCAGGGACAGGTGGTCACTCTCCTGGAGAAAAAAGGAGCTGGAAAGAGAAGGAAAAAAAATATCCCTGATTGTAATACATTGTGGGATTTTCTGTGGTTCATGGTGGTGGTGCCAACTCTGCTGAGGATAATAAACTTGTAACAAAGCCGTTTACTTTTGCAAGTCAGCACAAATCTACTTGAGTGACCTAATCAGTCTTTCTTCAGCAATTTGGTTTCAATGCATTCAGCTTCTGAGCCATTTAAATTGCTAAATGAGTGCAACCCTCCAAACTGCCAGCTGTATGTGTCATTATGTACCACGAGGTCTTTGTTCAAGGGACCTTTGAGTGGAAACTTACATATTTGATATGGGACAATACATAGGGCAAATTACTTTTTTTTTTTTTTTTTTAATCTTAAATGGATAGACTGTTTACTGAATGTGGGTATGTTCAAACCAAAAGTGATAAATGAACAGTCTTTCGTAAGAACCTTGATCTTGGATAACCTCCATTCATTTTGTAAAGTTTTGGGTGTACAGCAAAGGAATAAATAAAACTGCACACACAGATACAGATACACATAAAGATATATGGAAATGTATAAATGTATCACCAAATACATTTCTAGGTAGGGAATAAATAGAATTGAAATTCAGCTAGAGGACAACAAGAAAAAGATGGTGGCAAGTGTTTATGATGACAAATGGTTTTCACATCTTCCCACTCTTGCCAACATTTTGCTGCTCTTAAGGCATAGGACTTAGTTACTATTTAATGCATACATCACTAGGCTTCCATTCAGGAGAACGTCTGCATTGAGTATCTTCACTGAGTGTCATTGTTAACATGCAGAGGATCAGACACAATTAGTAAGTTTACTAGCAGATTTTTAAAAAATGCAATTCCCATTAGTTTGGCATTAAGTTATTCCCTGGAGGGGGCAGCTTCCCCTCTTTCTGACACTGATATTTGGTGCTCACAGAGCTTCGATAGGTGGCTGCTGAAGGCTGGAGCAGTGACTAAAAACAAGCTTTTCCTCCTTTTGGAGGCTTCTTGCTCTCCTGCAGCTGTTGTTTCAGCCTCTTGTAGAAACAGATTTTAAAAATAGGCACTTCCTTACGTATAACTGTTCATGGCATCTGGAATGACAAGGGTGGGCACATTACAGTAAATGGTGTTTAAAAAGAAATGTTGTGAAAACAAAGAAAGCCGCATAGGAAAACACTGACAAAAACATACAAATATGTGGCTTATCTATTTTGACTATTTGCTTTCTTTATGTTTTGGGGGTTTTCACAGAACTCATGTGGTCCTCATTTCCAGGCACACAGTATGTAGTTTCAGGATTCTCCAAATGGAGAGAGTAGTCTGAAAAACTGTGAATATAATTAGATATGGGATACTTCTAACAGCTGGAGGGATTTCACACTTACAGCCCAATTTACAGAACTTTGGGCTTGGCAGTGTTTCAACACTAGCACTGGAAGTAATAATTTCCCTGGCATTTTTTTGGCTCCTGAAATTATTTATGTCTATACATATATCATTTTAAAATCACACACACAAAAAGAATACTTCTGCCTGGTTAGTGATAAATGAAGCAACTTTAGAAAAGTAGTGTCAGAAAAAAGTGATCCCACGCAAGGCCCATACTTAAAAATTACAGCTAATTTCTCTCCCTGTTTATAAAAGGTCTTGTGGAAGTTTTCTGTGTCACTGAAAGTGTTTCAGACATTTTTTTGATACTATAATGAAGTTAATTTGTATGAGATTTAGAAGGAAAAAATATTAGCAGGTAGCCAGCACATCAAATACTGCAGCTAGGAAAGCAGATTTATCAAGTAAACAAACCAGATACCATTGCTGAAATGAGATCTAAAAGAAATGAAGACAATAACAACACAAAGAACAGATTATTATACTTATCATTTTCATGTCTTTTCTTGGCAATTTTTTAATATCAGATTAAGAAGTCTATACAGGTTCTGAATTATCTTGTAAACTACGGTCCTAGCCATTCTTGTTCTTACAGCTCCGGTGCATGATTTCCTTCCACTTTTGAGGCTCTAGAAGCTACAAAAGTCACCTTATTGGTATGTTAAATAGCAGTGTTCCGCTCAAAGGGAGAGGGTTATAACTCTCACTAAAACAATATCTTACTGAATTGGGGTAATGACTGTGTAGCATCTCATGACTTAAGTCTGTATTAGAAGAAAACGGTATGTCTATTTATGTGACAGTCTGTAGAAGAATAATACTGAAAAATAAAAAGTAGAGTAACCCAATGACTTAGTGATGATACCCAAACCAGTACTTTTTGAACCATGTGCCATTCCTGAAAAAAATACACCATTTAAGGGCCTGAGAGTAGTGCACACATATGTTTTGCGTTACACAGATAATACCAAAAGAGGTTTTACACAGAGGTATAAATGTATGCTCCGTTTGCAGACAGTGAAAGAAAGATATTCACATCCTTCTTCTAAGGCCTGCACAAAAGGTTCATCACTGCAGACTTCTAGGTTACAGAGCTAGTCTCCTCTTGAAGGCTGCGGAATTAGGCACTTGAAAAGAGGGACTTCTACCTACCTACAGGTGTATGGTTGTGCACGCAGGGTCAGTCACATGGAAGTCAGTGACTCAATGAATAGATTAATGCATTTACAGCGTTGTTTTGGTTTGTTTGGTTGGTTGGTTTTTTACCTCATTTCCCACCTGCCTTACACCACTAGTAACACACACTGCCTGCCATTTGGAGGAAGAGGAGCTCACTTACTCCATCTTTTAGGGTCTTGCCTGGGAGCCTGTGAGATTCAGGCCTTTACCAAACAGGCTGATAACAGACATGGACTTGGTGACTCAGACAGATACTGCAAAGAACCAGCATTGATGAAGGTCCTTTACTGCCTCACAACAAGTAACTATCCCATAGTGAAACCTCTGGCTTCACCAAGCCTTGGTGGTCTTCTCATTGGCAATGAGGTACTAAGAGGACAGAGGTGCTTTCAGCAGTGCCGCAGGTTGCACACTGCCTGGGCTTTATTTATCCTTTCAGATGATCCCCCCCCCCCCCCTCAAACTTTCAGCCATGATGGAGCTTCATTAAGCTATGGCATTATGAATAAAATTATTTTTTTCCCTAAAGGGAGAAGCACACTTCTGCTCCTTCCCCCATTCCATTCCTCTGGAAACATCTTTTAAATTTTGCAAAATTGAATGTCATAGTGAAAAAAGACTACTTTTACAATACTTGCCTTTGTAGTGCCAAAACACCTACCTCTACCATTAATTACCGTGAGGGCTCATTCCAAATTCCAGTTAACTACAACAACAAACATGGGCTGTAAGCATTCATTAATACCTCAAGTACACAGGAAGGAAGACATAAGGACAAATTCCTCTTTGATCCATACGTTTAACTTCTAGCCCGAATGTTAAAAATTACATTTTAACACTATGGCATGTTTCAAAAATAAAAACCTATTTGAGTAGTCTGAAAAGAGTTGTGTTTGAATCCATATTGACAGCAGGACAGTTTTATTGCTAGAGAAAAGTTACTGTAAAAAAAAGATCCATTGTGTTTAAAACCATATTGATAGCAGGACAGTTTTATTGCTAGAGAAAAGTTACTATTAAAAAAAAATCCATAAAGGGTTATTTGGGTAACATAGACACAGGAGTGAGAATATAATTTGTTAAAAAACCCAAAAAGATTAAAAAAAAAAAGGCATATATTTAAAACTTCATGCCTGTCACATTTGTATTATTGAAACACGCTTCTGAGCGAAAGCCCTCTAAAACCAATCTGTCCCCAGCCTCTGGATCTTGTGTATAAAATCAAACACACAGATAAATCTTTACCAAGTTGGGTTGTAAATAACTAAATTTCCTGCTCCACCCCATATCTAATAACTTTATTACCTTTTCAAGGGCCTTTGCAGACATCATCTTAGAAAGACACTTCTATAAACTCCAACAAGTGTCTGAAGAGGAGCCTCAAAGGGCTGTAATCCTTCTATGGCAGCTTGAAGTCAGAGATCTTCTCACATGCATCCCCCCTAGCACCTGCCAGCCCCAGGCACGTACCCCAACCCTGCCCCTGTGCACTTGGCATGAAAATCAGGCCAACCTCGCCGAGTTTTCCCACTGCCTAGCACAGACACCCTTGTAAACCATACTTCTCCCTTTCTGTTTTCATTTTAGCACCTGTGAAGGGGGAGGTGGAATACAAGGTATTCATGTACAAAACAAAGGATGGATCAGGTGCCAGCTGACAATTGTCTCCACTAAGGAAGCAATGTCAGGAGCTGGTGTGATCAAACGCTGGGAGGAAATATGGTTGTAATATTAATAAACACCTGTCTGCTATTACTGTACCTGCTGGACTTCTCCCAGCAAGACAATTAATCACCTAAACCTGGCAAAACGATCTCCTAAGCACCATCACCATATGCATTACAAGGCCAGTCTGAACCTGTTCCAAAATCAGTGCTGGAGACCCCGTAAACTCCAGATGTGGGCTTTTGAGTCAAGGCGAGCCGGCAGCTCGCATCCCTCTCCACAAGCTGGATCAAGAGGGGAGTGCACCAGGGTGTGTGAAGCTTTTAGGGCACAGCAGCAGCCAGGAGGCAGGGGTGCAGGGCTGGGGAAGTGCCTGCCACCAGGTGCTGGAAGGGCTTGTCCCCTCATTTGCGTGCATCATGGTCTAAGCTGGCTGGAGTGCTAAAACTCACTGGAAATATCATGGACACACTTCAGTTCCTTAGGGAAACTCTGTGGGATTACTCTAAACACACTATTTTGCAGGATCAGGGCCCAACTTGGCCGTCTAGTCCCCTTGGTATAAAGAGGTCACTCTCTTGACCTGGCTGCAGCTTCTGTGGTAACCCACTGCTGCTAAAAAATGTTGCCTTCCCACTTTTATCTCACTGTGTGGACAGGCCCTGATTTGGTTACATAAATAATACTGGCTGTTTGGAAGTCATCCAGCCATTAAACCTCTTGATTCACAGTTTAAGCCTGAGATCAGGATGAGGCCCAATGCATGTGGAGCAGAGATTATCCCACATCTGCCAGCCATGGTACGCCGGCATCTGCTGAGCACCTGGCAAGAGGTCATGGTCAGATCCACCCTACAGATCCAGTACAGCGAGGCCTATATTCCTTTCTCTTATTCAAGCGGTAGGACGTCATCAAATATGTATTTCTAAGACAGATTGGCCTCTAATGGTACAGCACACCCAGCAGCCCCAGCTGAAGACAGTACGCTAGAAAAAGTAACCGTGTCCAGCTCTCACAGCCCACATGCAGGACTGCTGCTGTCAGAGGTGCAAAGCCTTGGTCGGAGCTGTGCTGCCCAGCTACGTGTGCCTGGGTGAGGGGGTGTGCATGGAGCATAAACAGCCTTTTGCATTTGTCTGATGTACAGTCATTATCTCTTGAAAAGTAGCATGAGAAGGCATCTGCAAGGATTGAAACTAGTGTAGGATGTAGGTTAAGATCCAAAGGGAAGACTCCCATTGTTTCAACAGATCCCAGACTTCATCCACTATCTCCAAACTGCCTATCCAACTTGAACACACTATTAACCCTTCCTCCTTCAGCTGCACACAGGAGCAGTGCAGTAGCCCTATGGCAGAATATTCATTAACCCAGAATCAGTGTCCTTTGTCTCCCTGCACACACTGAGCATTTTTGTTTCACTTGCACATGCAGTTTTCCAGGCTTCTTTCTGCAGGTTCAAGTCCACAATAACTAACCCCCCTTCATCTGCAGTATAGTAGACTGCAGCTATTGTAATAAAATAGCTGTGATCCTCAGCAACTGCAACAGAACATTGTCCTGAGATCAATTTCCTCTTACAATAAAGTCTTGGCTTTACCTCAGCATTTATGAAGTGGTGGGAGGCCGTTACCCATTGAAATTATCTCTTTCATATACTATATCATAAAAATATGGCCCTCTATGCGGAGTGTTATAAAGGTATTTGGCTGACTGACCGACTTCAACCACCCAAGAAGAGTAATAAGTTCAGTAATCCTCTGGAAATGCATAGCCTGGAGTATGTTATTGCAGCTAGTATGCAGTGCACTCTACAAAAGCAAATCACAAAAACAATTAGATTTGTGCATTTACAATCCTAGATTGATACAGCCTTGACATAAATAACAGAGTTAGAAAAATACACTGCTGGATTAGCAAACCATGTTATAATAGTGTGGCTTGCAGTGTCATTTTGCTGAGATATTTATGATACCAACAAAATCAATTACTGACTTAAGCAAGTTGCTGTTACAGGGTGGTGTGAATAGACTGTGCATCTAAATTTCTAGTGTATGCAAAACAAATGCAACCAGGATATAACTTGGAAAGATATCTCAGGAGAGATTATTTGACCTCTGAGAGTGGCCAGCTCAGTGACTTTTATCAATGTGCCCTAAGCATATTCTGATGATAGTAATGGACAGAAGTAAAATAGGAAAAAATATCTTCTTCAAGCATGTAGTTCCACAGAAATGGTGTAGAAAGATGCAGAGCCTGGTGAAAGTCCTAGCAGACTTCACAGTATGTAACCAGACTTCTTTAAAGTTTGACCATGGTTCACATCACTACATGGTCAGCTCAGCAGTTGAGACATTATTCATCGGGAAGCATTTCTGCACATCATTACTGTTAGTTCTCCTTCACACTGCAGCTCCCGTTGCCCACAGCACAGAATCTTTATTGTATCCCTGCATCTCTACAGAAGTGAGCAGTCAGCAGGATCACAGACTGAAGGCCTTTCTGGACCCAAAATTAAATATAATGATGGCAAACTGGAGGGAGTAAATTCTCTTTGAGGCCATCATACCTAGAGAACAAACATTAAGAAAGATACTGACCGAAGAAAATGATACCTTTCAAAATACTATTACTACTTTTGTTACAGTTTATGTCAGCCTGAACAGAAGTGTTTCAGATCAGCCATCTTAAGGCTATGAGAAGACAGCAGGAAGGAGGGAACAAGGTACATTGTATGCTGTTTTCAGAGTGGTTTGTAATTACATGAGAATATTTTAAGACACAAATTGATACAAAAAAAAATGAAAGACCTCATCCTGACCAAGTCACCAATAGTCTGAGAACCAGTTTTACAGGAGGACAGGAGGAGACTTTTTTTTTCTTTTTTTTTTTTTTTTCCCTAGAAGAAACAGTCAGAAGAAAAATCACAACTGAATATTTAGAAGTTGGGAAGTTACCTGTGTGAATAAGCAGAACACTATGCCAGTCCATCTAAGGACACATCATCTAGTTTATACATTTAAAACTGTCCAGATTGTTTACAGTTACCAGTAAGCAACTCCTGTATTGAAGATCAGTCACAGCTTTTGGCTCCTTTTTGAGAGGAAATAAATGGTTGTCTGTATTGAGGGTGAATTAGGCAGGGACTATGTGAGATAAGAGATTGGCTGTGTTTCCGCTGTTGTGGACTTCAGCCAAAGAAGGAAGGATTATCACTACTAATACAGCATGGGACTTTGAGATGGTCTATCAGCTGGAGCAGAAGAAAATGTAATCCAAACTCAAAATGCTAAAGGGAGATAGCTAACTTGGCCTGACTTTGACAGTATCTGAGCAAGGGAGACAGCCTTTTCAAGCCTCCACTATTTACACTTCAGCAGCAGGAAATAAACATTTGAAATTTGGCCTGCAGTTTGAGGTGAACAATACATTTTTCTCCTTTTTTTTTTCTTCTGCCAGAGTACAGAATCCCGAGGAAGGATTTTACCAGTAATATTTATTACTGAGTCAAGTCTCTTCATATCTGTATGCTTTGAAGCCAGCCTCACAGCCAGCATAAATCAACATAGTTCTCAGAGTTCCGTGGCTTTGCTCTGCTGATGATTCAGTCGGACAGGGATAGGAGAAGAATAAAATAGAGACTTCTGATTGCCAGGAATAGAAGAATGTTAGAATAAAAAAGGCTGGACAAATAGAAAGTGTTGTTTAGGAAGTTAAGTGTATTTTCTTAGTACTTGCCTGTTACAGTAGAAGCCCTATGGGTCAGGTCAGGTTTCAGTGTTGAGAAGCTGCAGGATGGGATCAGTTAATCTAGTACTGTATTTTGGGGAGTAGTTTATTAATGAGTTTCTTTACAATACAATCTGACAACTATTTTATATTCCACTCCTTCCACTGAATTTGCATAGATTAGAAATCCTGCATCAGCCTCTTGTTGTTATTTTTAATCCCCTGGCTTCACTACCCTAATGAGGAAGCTGATGTCTGCAATGTGTCAGTGTAATCAAAGGTGAGTACTTGGTTCTTGCTGAAGAAGATATTCTTAATTTGACTTTATATTCTCAATATTTTTTTTTGAAAAAAATTATTATATGAAAATAAGTTTACCTTGCAATAGATGTGGTCAGCTGAGCTGTAAAAGGAGAAGATGCTCTGTGTGGTGCCTGAACACTAGTGCACAGCTGCTGGAGATCTCTCCATCCTCCACACACAGATGTGACTGAGACTGTTTTAACAGAGCAGTTTAGATAAGGATGGAATACAGCCACTTCACATAATGTGACCTAGTCAGAAAGATCCCCCAAAATAGTTTTTATCTCTCTTTTTTATAGGGGCTTGGCCTGGCTATTTTAGCCAGGTTATGTTTGTGGAGCTTTTTTTATCTCAATGACAATCCTCAGAGTAACTTCAGCTGCCTCAGCAATATTGCCTCTGGAGTTGTGAAGGAACTTCCAAATTTTGTCAAGGCTTAGGCCATGAGTCCCTTAGAAACATGGTTTCTGGCAGTTATCCAAAGAGCTACAAACATAGCACATCTGCAGCTGCACAGTCAGTGATTTCCAGGGCTCAGATAGACTGTGTACGGAGGACTGGATCTCATGATCAGGGGCATGATGGCCCCTGAGCTGCCCCTGTGTGGGGCAGCAGTGGCTTGGCTGGGGTGTTTAGCACCTCATGGACCCAAAGGAGGTGGAAGCATTCTCCATCATAAAGAAGGTGTGTAAAGCTAAGCAGGGTGTAATAGCTGTGATATTCTTCAGAGCCATTGCCCAAGACCTGTGCTAGAAATAACCCTTGAGTGCACACACTGTTACAGTACAAGTCCTACTTTCTCCACTGCTGCTATGTTGAAATATCTTCTCTTGACCTCTGATGGGAGATGTTTCCCATTTTGCTTATCATCTTTGAGCCAACTTGAGAGTTGTAGTCAGATATGCCTTAAATCAGGTTGGTAAGTTTACTTGTTTTTTTTTCAGAACTTGAAAAGATACTATTACTGTACACTGATGAGATGAATCTCTACAAATACCTCCCTATGTCTATAAATGAATGAATTCCTATTTACCTGTTCATGTAAAGCAAAGAACTTAGATAACAACTTATTACAATCAGTTTTCAGGATTTGACTACCAAGTGCTGATACTTACTAAAAAATGTAAGTAAATAAATGAAATAATTGATTCTGAAGGCATAAGCTTTCCTTGAGGGGCACTGCACTGGCCAGATTTAGGCATTTCACTGCAGAGGAAGAATAAATTTTAGATAGGCTTTTATTACACGTGAGGCAAAGGGATTTGCTTTCTGTTTAACACAAGTACGCAAAGCCTGCCTTTGTACCACAATACTACCACTCTCTTGGAAGCAATATTAAAGAGGTTTCCTGGTTTTGTTGGATATTAATACCAGGCTGCACTCTGAAATGCGACTTTAAAAATAGAAAAAAAGTTGGTTGTTGCAGGGAATTTTTAATTGAGGCTGATTAAAGGAAGCAACAAAATATATTGACTACTAAACTTCACTTCTTGTTTTAAGTGTGACCTGCAATGGACTCCCCCAAATCATTACGTGGTCCTTCTAAGCATTCCAGGTTTTTCATTTGAAATTCATTAAATGTTTGTGTGTCTTGATTTGGGGCGGGGGGGTGGCAGGGGAGGGAGGCTGGGTCTGAAAAGTTTTATAGTCACAGCTGCATTACTTATGGATAGGTTTATAGTGCATTGCCCATCAACTGGCCCACATGTCCAGTCCAGTTTGTTTGATACCCTACCTTTCACAAGTGTTCAGCAGTTCTGGAGGTGTTCTTATAAAGCTGCCAGTAAATGTACCAGCTGGACTCATTTATGTACATGAGCAGCCTCATTCTGCCTGCCTTACAAAGAGCCAGTGGCAGTAAATCTGTGGTCAGTCCATATATGTACTTTAAAGTATTTTTTTACACTTCTGAAAAGAAAATAATAAAATATTGCTAAGCTTTTTAGTAGGTTATATGTGGTCTTCAGAAGAACTTGAATACTCCATGGTGAAAAAACAACCTTCTGATACTCCCTTTTTCTTTGCAGTAAATTCTTTATGCTGTGCAATTAAAGCTGCTAGAAAAGTCTGCTCTCTTAGAAGCACACTGATGGACTGCATTTTTGTAGAAAATCATGTGCACAAATTGCTCATTATTTCTTTTTGTGACTATTGCAGGTGCAACATGAATAAAGGACTTCTTGAAGGCTGCAAACACCTTCTTCACGTTGCCCAGGGAGGTTGGGCTTTAAACAGAGCTGGTTTAAAACATTCAGAATGAGAAGGTACAGACAAGCTACCATAAGTAATACATTCAACAGTAACCTCAACAAAAACTAGCACAGGTGAAAGGACTTCCAAAGGAAGGAACAAAACAAAACAAAACAAAACAAACCCAAAACAAAACAAAAAAAAAGAAAACCAACCAACCAACCAACCAACCAACCAAAAAACAAAAACAAAAACAAAACAAAAAAACCCAAACAAACAAACAAAAACAAACAAGAAGAATAAGAAATGTCTTTCTTCAGAATTACTCTAGATTTACCCTGAGATCTCAGCATAATGAGAGAGAATATCAAGAAAGGGAACTGCTTCTCCCTGACCAAACTGACCCACCTGCCAGCTTCATGCTACTTGGAAGATACTCTTTCCTCTCTTTTCCCATCCTTTTTCTGGATCTGCTCACAGCTCACCTGTGCTCTGTGTGACTGTCTCAGTGCTGACACCAGCAAGTGCAAGGTTTTATTAATGCTTACCAATAGAGATTCCAGTCAATTCCATCTGAGAGGCTTCCTGTAATGAGGAAATTTACCTCAGCACTTCTAGTAAGAGCAAGGTCCCTGTGATTTCTGTTTCTTTGGGTTAACAGGAACTTTCAGCTAACCATCTGTATCATTGCTGGAACTCACTGGTGCTTGTTTACCAGAGCTAGTTTTTAAGTAAATTCTCTGATAGCAAGTCTCCTGAACACAATTGACAGCTTCATGACAGTGGTGGATTTTTCTGCTTTGTGTTTTAGCACAGGAATACTTATGGCACGTGTCACTGCCTCCTCTCCTACCCTACAGATCAGCCTCCATAGCTTTTCCTATGAGAGAAGTAAGTAAGTTCAAGATTCAGCAGGGAATGTAACTGGCATCTTAGCAGGATAGCTATCGTGACTATACTTTTCCTACAGTAGCTTTGTTGCAATAAAAAGACTAATACACATTGTTGGTATCTGTGCTCTATTACAGTCCCAGGACACTTTTCCTCTCTGACAGTGCACCTTGCCCTCTTTCTCCCTAGTCTAGAACTTGTTTTGATGGTTTCTGCCAACTAAAAATAAAATTATTACAATCTCCATATGGTACACTACAAAATATTAGAAGCATTAAGAAGTGAAACTCAGAATTTCCTAAAGCAACCTAATACTCACTTTGGTTTGGGGATGTATTTTTGACTTTGTTAAAATGTATTTGCTGCAAACAGCTGTCCTGAGTTCTGGGAGCCCTTTCCAATGCTTCAAATTTCATAGCAATTAACAGTTGCAGGGAACAGTCATAATACAGTGCTGTTGACCTGTATAATCATAAGTCTTTCCTAACCCCACAGCTTGTAAGTCATGGAAATTCATGCTCTAGGAAGCTTGGAGCCAAGGTGACCTGAGGGCATAGAGGCAACCAGCTGTGCTGCCAGCAAAATGACCTGAGTCAGGGGCTATGGCCAAGCCTACAGACCCTCAAGCGTCTGCACTGATGTTCATGCTTCATGCTTAATCCAGTCATCAGTTGCCTTCTGCTCATCACTTACATGTCCAGGGACAAAGTATTTTTCCCCAGCTTTCCAAAAGAAGGAATGAAATACTTCTCTTGGGCAAACTGAACAATTATAATTTCTTAAACAGCATCAGCAAATCTGTATCTGTTCAAATTCTTGTTACTTGGTCCCTTCATTAAAAGTGTAGCAGAGGTGACAGAGAGTCATTTTTCTGTGTGAATCTTTTGTTTCCTCTCAGCATGAGAAATGACTTGGCAACTGGGTTCATTGGGTGAATTCACAGACTATACGTTGCACTCAGATTCTACACTAGCAGTTCAAAAACACTTCCACCATTACTCCTCTCATATAGTTATTTACATCAGAGAAAATCAGTAGGTTCTCACTCTCTCTTACTTTCTCAAACCAAACTAGTTGGTTTTAACATTAACCTCCTCCTATTTATCTTTCTGCCAAATTGAGAAGGTTTGACCTGCGGTGTGGAGCTAGAAGTTTCATATCTTCTTACTAGTGCAATGCTGTTTGGAGACTTGTTATATTATTGTAGAGAAATGCAATACAAACTTTATGTGTGTGTTATTAAGGGAGCAGTGTCTAGACAGAGATTGGGTGTCTCTAGAATTTTGTCTACTACAGGGATTGATAGAAAAATGAAATCTCTTAGTAAAGCTTTCCTAGATAACCACTGATAAGCATTAATGGCTTTATTTATGGTGCTAATGTTTTAAACATAACATAATTGTGACTTCAGCCATTTAGAATAGCAAATGAGTCAGGGCCAGATGCATGACTCCTACAAGCATATGCAATAGATTGTCTTGTTGGCATCTGGGTAGGGGGGGTGGGTGTTCCTTTCTTTAAAAGAATACCTCTTAATCTGCTTATGTCATTAACAGAAAGGTCATCAACTATGCCTAGTACTGATATTTTATTCCTGGTTTAACTGCAGCTTTTAAATGCTTATGTGATGTGCAAATTAGCTGCTGAAGAGCAGCCAGGAGTGGCAGGTGAACATGACAGGGGATGTCAGAAGTGATTGAATTTTGGAAATGGGATGACTTTCTTAAAATAGACCAACAACATGAGTCATAAAGAGATTTCAGGGAAACTCTAACTCCTGCAGTGAAGATAGTGAGGTAGAAACCTCTTTAGGGTCCCAAGGCTGAATCCAGAAAACAGCAAGGTTCTGAATATTGGAAAAAGTCAATGGAACAGACTAAAATGGTTTTGCACTTTTTACCTTGCTGTGCTTTATCAGAGTATATGAAATTACTTTGTGTAGATACAGTAAAACACATTATATTGACTATGTGCCTCATGTTTGGGAGGACAAATTCTGAACAGGGAAATAAAATCTGTTATATTTGAACAGTTTTGGTTTATGTAAAAGTGTGGACACTGAGGAAAACTGGAAACTTGAGAAACCTGAAAAATGCCCTTAAGCACATGTTTATATTTTGGAAATACTATAAAAATGTACCAGGGAACTGCCTGTCTTACAGAAGGCCAAGTCTTACAGAAGAAAAAAACATGTTTATGAAAGCCTAAAATGAATACGATGTCTCCTCTAAAAGTCTAATATGAATAAGATGCAAGGGGCAACTTGCTTTGAGGTCAGCATGACTTTAACTTAAATGTCAGGGTGGTAAAATCTATGGTTGACATTTTCAGAAGGGGCCATTGGTTTGGGGTATCTTGAGAGCATTACCTTGTTACCCAAATCTCAGCATTGTAGTATGTGGCATTCCAAACCAGCAGCTGCATTTGAATCTCATTCCTACTCTTCCTTCCAAAAATTCATTGCGGTGTGGGGGCTGTGAGATTGTAGTTCTGTTCGTCATTATTACTGACTTGTTAACATTTCTCTCATGCAATTTCTGCTGTAGGGGATCTAAGGTTTATTATTATGACATAACCTGGAAAACATTTTAGCTTTTTTTTCTTTTCTTGGCAAGAAAATGCTCCCATTCTGGGATGAAAAGATAACACAAATGAAACCAGACAAGGATCATTACATTTGCTAATCTGAAGTGAGAGATTAATGTTGTACTCTGGACTAGTTCGGAAAAAAATGCAGGGTTTTTCTCCTTTTTCAGAGCACCACCTGCATCTGCTGAGGTGTGGAGAGAGGGAAAGGATCAGCACTGATTTTCCAGTCTCTTTTATGGAATAAAGGTAGTGTTGTCATGTTTTGCAGCTTGACGACTTAAGGATTTGCATGTCACTACATCTTGTCCACTGTCACTTTGTTAAAATCAAAGTGCAAGAAAGCAAGAGAGGGTTCATTAGTCACTTCAGCTTCTTGGTAGCATGACATGTCTTTGATTTTAACTTTTTATATAAAAATGTAAAGCAAAGTTATTAACTTTTGCTAAACTGTAAGGACAAAGGGCTCCTTCTCACACTGGTGAGCAAGGGAGCAGTGAAATATATTGAGCCAGTGCTCTCCTTGTTGCGTTACTCATTACTGCTGGGGCTAACTGGTTAGTGAGGCCAGTGGCTGGTAAGATGAGATGAATTCAGGGCCATCCCATGGGTGCTTGCTCACATGCTAGTCTTCAGCTTTGCTGTCCAGAATATACCCTGGACCTTTCTCATGCAGAAAGTAACAATTCAAAGGCACTATTGAGACTCAGCATGCCCACCACTGCTCTGCTGTTTGTGAAGGATGTGCTGTTTGGTGCTGAGCATTGCAGATGACACTCCCAGCTGGAGTTACTTGTGTCTAAATTAAGCTGTGTGACCAGGAGATTGTCACGCAATTGCACCACAGCACTGGCTCTAGGTCTTGGGCACCCCTAAAACTGGGAACGGGAACTGCAAGGATGGACCAGAAACGGAATGTGATGCTTGTTGTTTCCCAGCCTCACCCCACAAGCCCTAAGGTGAATAATATATATTGCAAGCCAAAAAAAGCAACAACAGACCCTCAGAACAGTTCTTTTGCTTAGAAAGTAAGGTGAAAGAGGTAGGAAAGAGCAAGCTGTATTGTTACCAAACCTATATATCAGATCCAGTGGGCAATTCCTGAAAATGTAATTTCTCAGATCCAGTGGGCAATTCCTGAAAATGTAATTTCTCAACTCGCTTAAACTGATCAAAGTGCGTTTTGCTGCTGGAAAGGATGCTACTGCTATTTCACATGCCTCTGCTCACACACTTCCACAGCCTCCATGCAAGGCTTTCAGGTTACCATGTTCTCTCTGAGAATGCATTGAGATTTGACATCTCTAACTCCTATTCCTGTCTTTGAAGCTTCATAAATCCAATAATTAAAATGACTGCTTTTAATGTTCCATATTCCCATGAATTACCTACTTTCTTCCATTTAACCTTCAGAAGGCTAATATATTGAAGGTATAACTTAGATGAGACATTAACTGGGAAGATTAAACAAAACACACTAGCTTCTGTCTGATATTCCAACCAGTTCAAAGTAAATTTTTTATTCACTGTGAACAAAATGGTCTCAGTTGTCTGGGTTCCAGCTTCAGCGTGTAAATTGCTATACACTGAAAATTACATGTTTGCATTGGGAGGGACCTCTTCTCAGCTGGCCTAATCCCCTACAAGCCAGGCTGTCTTCAAAGTTGGATTGCTCAGAGCCATGTCCAGCTACATTCTGGGTATTTCTGAGAACACAGACTTCACAGCCTCCCTGGGCACCTGTTCCAGTGCCTGGCCACTCTCATGATGATATTTATTCTTGCCATCATCTAAGTGGAATATCTCTTGCTGTAACTTGTGCCTGGTGTCTCTTGACCTTGTAGAGGTGCTCTTCTGAGAAGAGTTTGTTTCCATCTTCTGTATAGTGCCCTTTAGATAGCTGCAGGCAGCATTTAGAGACCTGAAGTTTCTCCAAGCTAAACAGATTCAGGTCCTCGCCCTTTCCTCATGTGTTGTGTGCCACAGCCCCCCAACCACATGTGCAAGTGATCAGCTGCATGTTGTGCAAGCATGTGAAAAACATCAGGTGGTTCATGACTAGCTTTTGAATGACACTTGACACAGAAGTAGGTGAAGAGCCTTGGATTCGGGTTGAGCACTGCCAGAGGGACATGTAATAATGCAAAGGGGAAGAGTGCTCCAGAATACGTTACCCAAGTTCTCTTGTCTTGTGCCAACGTGGCACCTGGGCCTTCTGCTGTTGCCACCCCTTCCTACAGCACCTCACAACTACAAGAACAGACTTTTAGACACGCTCACAGAAGAAGCATTTTTTGAGAAATATGTGGTGTGGTGTGGCAGTCACCGATGGTGAACTTGGGCAGGATGAGATAGAATAGACAGAACTGCTGGTGTTCTAAGGTTTTGCTGTGAGCAAGCTGGGATCTCCTGTCTATAGCCTCATTTAACCTCACTGGAACATTAAATATTAGAGAATTGAAAAATTTTGAACATCCCCATAAGTGTTTTGCCTTTAACCTGTTGGTGGTTCTGATTTTACTTAATTTTAAATAAAACCAGGTTTGCCTTATATGAGGAGCTAATATGATAACTAAGCCCATTTTCAGCACAAGGCTGCAAATATATTTTTCATTGTTTCTTCCAAGGCTTCCAGAAGAACCACTCTGTGCAAGAGGCACTCAGTGTCAGCATGTTGGGGGTTCACCATTAATGGTCATGGCTGTGGATAAAAGACTGGTTGGCAAGTGATACCCTGTCACCCACTGTAGTGTCATATCCAATATCTTGCATTAAGGAGGCTTTAGGGGAAATAATATTAATTTTGAGGGAAAAAAAAAATTAATAGAAGTAGAGGTTTGGCAAAAATAAATGGTTTATGAGGAACAGTCCTTGCCAAGCATAACATTTTCTCAGGAGCAAATCTTGGCAAAATGAATATTTTATCAGGAGCAGAAGTTCGGAAAAAGTAACATTTTATCAGAAGTGGAGACCTAACAGAAAATGTCTTTTTATCAGGAGTAAGGACCATAGAAATTTAAGGAGAAAAGCTTGCGGAAAGTGGATTTTTATCTGGAGTTTTGTTTGAGGAAAATAGTGTTTCATGAAGGGCAGGAACTTTCCAAAAATAATGTTTTATTAGGGGGAGGAGATGGATGAAAATAACATTTTATCAAAAAGAAGTGGAGAGGGAGAGATTTAGTGAATGTAGTGCGCTAACAGCTTCTACCTTTCCAATATGGGAAGTTTTGCTCCTGGAAAAACATTATTTGCACACTGAGTGCTTGCCCTAGCTAAAATGCTGGTTTTGACAAGCTGTGCTGCTCATAAAATGTTATTTTTGGCAAGCCCATCTCTCAAAGAGATGTTTTTAGAAAGCTCTCTTCAGAGAGAAGATGTGCAAATTGACTATAATACCTGCAGCAGAGCCAGGTACCTCTGTGATTCAGATTTTCATCTGTTTATTGGATCTCCATGGCTTTCTTTCCACCTTTTGCTTTACGGTGATGATGTTGATGCACAGTATTTTGGATCCTGAAACACCATTCTGCTTCCAAATGTAGGCCTCCTTCATCATTTTGTTTCCTTCAGCTGCTCACTGACTCAGACTGGTTGACTCTTCTCCAAGTGTGTGTTATGCATCCTTTCCCACCAGGGCTCTTTCCCCACACCTGGAGAATTGCTCATGTCTTGTTTCTAACTCCTCCAGTCAAAATTTGATACCACTGGGTTTGAGATGTCCCTGAAGGCTGTGAAGGACCGGTAGCAAAAGCCACAAGGAAAAGTCTTCATTGCATTTTTTCTGGTGGTAAGAGGCTGATCACAACAGACTGAATCTCTTGCAAAGTGCACTCTCACAAAAAAGGGCAGCAAGTGACAGGTTGAGTTGCTTAATGTATCTCAATATCTCACCACATCTCGAAGTCATGCTGTACAATACATTCATCTTCTCCCCAGCGGAATTCCGGGCAAGTGCCCTTGTCAAGTCTCTCCCACATGTTATCTGTAGGTATCACCACTATGGAGGAACTAGGGCCACACATGAATCTAGGGCTACAGCCTCTTAAGAAATTATTGGTTGAATATAAAAGCTGAGATGGCATGTCACACACTGGAATAGAAGAGCATCAATCACCGTGACTGGATGGACGGGATTCTGCATGGACATCGCAGGAATTTGCAGGGTGTCATCAGAATCACTCACTGTTTATTTACAATGTCACTGAGCACCAGTGGGAAACCACGAGAAAGGCTGACTCAATAGCTATTTTTAAGAAAGGTGACAGGTGTGAGCTGATTATCACAGGCCACTCTGTTGTCTTCCCTTCCAGGTACTGTAAGACACTTGCACCAGGAATGAAACGGATGGCTATTTCAAGAAGGGGAGCTCTGACACTGATTTCAACTTGAGCTCTTCTGTTAAGTCTGCAAGAGAAAACATACTATAAGGAACTGGTGAATGAAAACAGACAGGCATATGTGGTGCAGTATATTAACTACTTCAGCTAGAAATAGGATATGGGACATGCAAAGCACCTGAAAAATCCCATAGATCTGACCAAACAGACCTTAATATTCTTGCTGTCATAAGGAAGAAAGAATGTCCTCCAGCTTTTCATAATTTTCCCAGTGCACACTGGCCTTTTATCCAGGTCTCATGGAAGCATTTCCATATTGGAATATAGGAATATTGTACATTAATGTCATTGTATTAGAGTGATTGTGCTTCATTGTAGCTGAAGTCACTGTGTTATTGATCTTACTCCTTGTACTATGTTCCCCTGTATACCATTGAGTTACTGATGATTTGTGACTGTATCCCCTCATAAAGTATTTTTGCTGTCTTACAGTCTGACTCTGCATGTGAGAGAGGAGGGATTGTCTTTTGACAGCAAGAGACTCAGGTAAGATTCCATTTTTCCATGGGTAAATGCATCTAGTTGGTGAAGGCTTTTGGAAGAAACCCTAGATGTGAGCGTCCATCTTTTGTGACTATCAACAGTAACTTGCAGAGAAGTTACACACAAAGCAGGGTAAGGTGGGTAATGTAGTACTAAGTACTCTTGGTGCTAAGTAGCAGAACAAATTGGGGGATTGATGAAGTATGGTCTGACTAGGGAGGGTTCAGGAAAACTACATTTGGATCTCTGACTACTGCACTTCAGGTTCAAATAATTCTCATACACCAAAGACATTCTTATCTGAATCTATTGACTAAATTTTGTTTTCAGCTTGGAACTCTAGGAAACTGGTTTCACAGAAATCTATTTGTATACAGTTTCCACCAGAAGCAGTAAATCCTTTCCAGTTCACTGGAGAATTTGCCCAGGTGATGTTAACCCAGATTTACAGCTCTGACATTTTTGCATTTGCCCTGCTGGAAAGCTTGGCTTAGCTCTTCTGGACACCCCATTTGTGCTCTGTGACTCCCACTGAAGCACAGTGTTCCCCCAGGGGCTCACCTGCAGAGCTGGGCTGATCTCTGCTAGTGTTATAGGGGTATAAGTTGCCCCTGAAGTAAAGCACTGTGCCAAATTCATGCTCAGAGCCAGAGAGCACTCTGCTCCCCCTGCATGGCTCTGCTCACAGCAGCGCTCACTCTGCACTTCCCTTACACAGGCAAGAGAGCAACAGGTGCAGCAGCAAGAGGGCATCTGTCCCGGATTTTTTCTACTTTTTTTTTTGGTTATTATAAAGTACTTATTAATAACACTGGACTGCTGTTGTTTTTTTTCACTTGATTTCCAAAAAAATTTTTTTTTAATACAGGGAGGGTGATCTAGCTCTGTGTATGTGTTGAGAAGGGTTGGAACTATTTGTTTCAGGTTACACGTATACTGTGCTTGAGCAGAATTAAAACAGTGTTTAGGCTTGGCTACTAGACAAAAAAAAAAAAAAAAAAAAAAAACCCCCAAAACCTCTATTAAATGCAATGCTAAGTAGTTTCTGTCACAAATTGTTTGCAGGGCTCCTTCTTTGCATAGGATCTTTCTGTGCATCCCCAGCTGCAGTCCTATCATAGTCTTCCAGGAAACACTGTGACAGAAGGACCCACAAGACCTTAGACCTCCCCACCAGAAATGACTCTCAGCCTGATGCTGTGTGTTTATTATAGTAAGCTATGTCATTGACCTCAGGGGGACAAGGGCTTGGCTTCTGGCTATTGAAATTACCACTGATCTCTGTCGAAATAACTGCTGCATTTACAGCTAGGCAGAAGATTTTAACAGCCCTGGAGAATTCATAGTAACATTTGAAATAAAAATTGCCATTTATTTTTTGGAAATAATTAACAGATTAAAATTTAGAATTTTTCCACTTTTATCATAATAGTTTCTGGGTTTTCAGACTTTTCCAAGTTTCAAATAGTAGCACTTCCTCTCCCTCAAACCCTGTATTTCTTAAACTCCTAGAATTATAATATCCTGCAATGTAAACATTATATTCAATTCTTTTCCCCACACTCATTCAGGCCTTTTTTTCTTCACTTAGAAAACTGCAACACAAGTTACATTCATGCTTTGTTTTCTCACCTATATTTCTTTCTCTGAATGAAAGGATAATGATGCATTGCAATGGCTGATTGAGATCTTAAAGCCTGACCTGTAGCTTCTGAAAACTTTCTCCTCTCACTTCTGTAAATGCTACTTTCTTTCAGCGTTTTGTTTGTTTGTTTTTGGGGTTTTTTTTTGGGTGTTTTGGTTTTGGGGGTTTTTGTTTGTTTGCTTTAAAGGAGCTTTAACTGAGAGGAAACTCCTTCAAGAAGGGACCTACCATTTTCTGAGAAAGTTTGAGCAGTTTTCAGGCTTAGGATGTACTGCACATGACTGTTGCACAGTCTTTCAGTAAAAATCATAGCATGCTGTTAAGCAGAAAATACAGAACTGACCAATACATATGTATAAATAAACTTTTTTGCTGTGGAAAGTTCCACCCACAGGCTGGATGGTGTTCTCCCTTGAGCCTGCTGCAGGTGGCAGGGCTCGATGCTCCCACTCTGGAGCCCCACATCTCCATCCCAGGCAGCAGCTCTGGTGCAGGCTGCAGTGATTACAGAATGGATGGCATTTTTCCCTCTTCCTTTGAATTCATCTGGCTTCAGGACTTTAAGTGAGACCATTAGTGTTATTGAACTTAGCATTTGGCGGTTTATATATGATAAAGGGGTTATTACACAGTGATCCCTGTATGTTTAGGTCAGCTGTGGCAATCAATCAATGGACACTTTGCCTTTGACAGCACATGCTTCCATAAAAAAAAATCTCTGGCAGATCCCTGTTAGCTAGTAATGACAGAGTAACCTCTGTCAAGTAGTATACTTGATAAATTTTGCATGTGCTGTTGACTGACAGAAGCTCTGGCTTCCTGTCTGACCAGCATACACAGGCTTCAAAGAGCACAGAAACCCCTTTCTTCTCCCTGAAAGGGGCGCCTGAAATCCATGCGGGCAGAGCCAGACCTGCCTCTGAGGGGGAATGAAACAATGCTGCACAAGGGAGAGATGCTTTCCTACCTTTATAGAGCTCAGCTTGCTCTTTACCCTTTCCTTGCCTCTCCCTGTCGCTCACAATTACCTGAGACTTGCCGGCTTCATGCACTCAGCCATGCAAAACACCCGCCTGGGTGAGGGGTCCGGGCTGGAGGGGTACCCCTCCCTCATGGTCCTGCTGGCCAGGGCTGCCTATCTCTGGGATAGGGGGGCTGCCGTGGCCGCCTTTTGTTTAGTCTGGGCAGAGGCGGTAATTGTCTGCAGCTGTGGCTCCTGCTTGCAGTGGGTAGCTCCACAGGTACAGCCCCCATGGGCCCACAGAGGCATCCCAGGGTTTCCTCACTGCTCTTTCGGTAGGGGCTGGCAGTAGACAGCAAGTCTGGGGGCTGGAGCCAACTCGGCAAGCCCAGCTTGCTGCTTCTGGCAACACAGATAGCTTAGGTATGCATGGCTGTGGCAAAGTCATCTTCATCACACGGAGCCCCCTTGACAGCCATGATATTGCCAGGTAAACAGGTCTTCCGGGCTCTTACCTTGAAATGCCCTGATCACCTGCGGAGAGGCACAAGGGTGTATCTAGCCAGCCACATTCCTGGTGTTTCCTCATCATCCTGTCCAGGCCAGGGAACATGGCAAGCTTTAACCCTTCCTCTGTCAGTTGTTCTTTCAAAATCAGTCTGCATTTCACTATAGATATTGATGGCTGTCTTAAACAGGTTATGAAAAATCAGATTTCCATGTGGCCAAGCAGAGCTCGCATGAAGGAGGGTTAAATCTGCTTGCTCCTTCACTAACCATGTGTATCTGTTTGTTTTGGAAAGAAGGAGCTTTCATCATTTGCTTCCACAGGGGCATTACGTGGGATTAAGCCTGAAAACCACCCTAATCCTAAATGCAGTAATACATAAAGACTGTGTGATCTCAGCTCCCACACTTGGCTATATAGGGCAGACTCATGAGGAGGAGCTTGCAGCAGCACCCCACCGTCAATTATTGTATGGACTAATTGGAGTGTAATCTAAAGGCATTCCAAAGCCCACTTGTCAACAGGTGTTTTTTTATGGTATACTAATCAAAACAATCCTGTTTATGGAAGATGTTATTCAAAACCAACACGCAGGTTGCGATAATAAAGTGACACTCTTTCTCAGCAATTGGAACATCATTAGCTGAAAGTTGGCCAGAATGAGAAAATATAAACCTGGACCCCAACTTCATCTGTACTCGTGTGTTCAAACTGTTGCATTTAGAAAAGACAGTATTTTTTTCCTCTAAAATGCTCCTTTATTTTTCATATAGATATCTGCTAATAACAGCAGGGGTTCCTCTGGGACTACCAAAGCCAAATGTCCACATAATTAGAGTCCAAAGACTATCTAAATGGGAGTTTTCTATGTCTGCATTTTTGATTTGTTATGAGCATACTGTAGGCTTTCAAGCAGAATGCAAAATAATGACACATGCAGTTAAATAACACTCATCATCCATCTGACATTCATTTGGTAAAGGACCACTACAGAACTTATGATATAATAAATCTTCAAAATATGTTTCTCCTTTCTTTCTCTCCAACTTAAACTTGGAAATCATATCAGAGAAGTTGCATGTGAAGATTTTAATTATGAACTGAAAAGAACATCTCCGCAATGAATAACCATAATGAAAAGTGCTAAACTTTGGAAATGAAAACAATATAGCAATTCAAACCAGCCTTAAAACTTTTCAGATACAGAAAAGTTAAAGATTAATATTTCTTCTGGTGAGATATGTAAATTTTGAATACATCATTTCATATGGTGAAGTACGTGGTTGTACAGAAACAGTGCTTCATTTATTCACAATGGGAAAGATAATTTTCATTCAGGAAATTTAAAAACAATTATTCAAAAAATATGTGTTTGAGGAATACATTCACAGTCAAGTCAAAACTAATTTCTGATGGAGATAGATCTAAAAAGGCCCATCTGAATAATTTTCTCTACTATATAAAATGTTGAGTGTGTACATATGATTAATTAGGCACATTCCATCAAACTATTCATTTTGTGGATCTTGAAAGAGTGAGGAAGGATTGCTGTAGGTGAACTTAAACTTTCCCTTAAAATACAGGCTTGGGAATAAAATTCCTTTTTTTTTTTTTTTTTCCTAAAAAGTGTATAAGCAGCATGAATACTTCAGCCCTTGTAATTAAAAGTTTACTCATGAGTACCTCGCTATTCTCTCTCCTGCTGCATGTAACATCTTACAGAAGAAATTAAATTCACTACCAAGGCCTCTTCTCCCCTAGACAGTCTTATGCAACATTTTGAGAGAGTTATAAACTGTTCTTCCCCATCTTCAGTCTACAAATGTGGATGGAATACAGTTTTAAGCAAGATGAAAGATTAAACAAACAAAAAAATAATGAAAAGTCAAAATATGCACACCGTGCAAAAGCATGGTCAAATACATTTTGCCCTGTATAAACATCACCCTGTCTACGTGGGTTTTAACGTATTTCCATGACTTTAAATAGAAAAACATCTTAAAGCACAGCCCATGGGAAACCCAAGCTTGATTAGTTTTACCTTTTACTACAGCCTGCAGAGTGTAAAACACAGCACATCAGAATTGAATTTGTCATCTCCAGACCTCACAGGAATTTTAGGAACTAAATAGTTAGGAAGCATCCTGGTACTTCTCTTTGCTTTAATCATAGTAGAAGTTTCAATTTAAACATTCAGGAAATCTCCCTTATTTAGAGCAATCAACTCATTGCTGACAGGGTCTGGCTTTACTGTGTTTAATTTTTAGGGATCATGCAAAACTTGATTGGTTGCAGCCAGTGTGTGAACAGGTCCTCTCCCTCCCTCTCCTCCCCAGAAAATGTAAAATATCCCTACATCTTTGCTGTATCATTCCTAGCCCTACACATCCTAGTATGCATGCAAACCAATGAGATATTAGTGCAAAACCTCAAATGGAAAATGTACATAGTAACTAATATAGCCAAGGAAAACCTTATTGCCAAGTGGCACTCACACATCTTTCAGCTGCAAAACCTTACAATCCATTTTTTTGCCCAGTTATTTAACTTTTTGGACCTTTGTTTTGAGCGTGCCTATTTTCATCTGGTTGGTTTTAGAGGCACAACCCATTTCTAAGATTGCAGCCTGCCCCAGTTGAAAGAAGAATACACTCACCTTCCCTGCATCTTTGAGCTGTGGTGTTGGCATTCACGTAAAATAGGTTAGACTCTCAGAGAAGAAACCTCTAGTGAGCCCTGAGCTTGGTTATCAGGTTTAACATTCTGGGATAAGCACTGACATTTGATACTTGTAAGGACATCACACACGTTACAAAGTAAGATGTAACTCCTGATTAAAAACTGTTGGTATCTTGGGCCATAAGTAGATTATTACTAGATTATGCCACTGCATGCTTACTTCAGCTGATAAAGTATCAACAGTCAGATCTCACATGGAAAACATATTACTTTAGGAATCCAGAGAGGTGACACCTTGGACCAGTCTCCTCCAACTCTGAACTGAAGTCTTTGAATGTGAGTCCATTACAGCTCAGGTAAGCACAGGCCAGAAGAGCTCACCCTCAGGGCCAGGTAAGGATGCCTTAAACTGGATAGGTTTGAAGAACATCAAACAGTAAAACACATTTGAGCTATCTTTCTGGCATGTTTTCTCACAGGACAGGGCAACACACAGCTATTCCTAAAGCTGCAAATATCAGTGAAGTCTGCAAAAAAACCCTGCTCACAAATCAAATAATTTTCATCAGCTCCTTTTCCACGCTCTGCTTCTCTGCCTACTGTCCTCTGCTGCCAACCTACAGCCTACTGATCCACATGCTCACAGAAGACAGTCAAACAGGGTTTTGTCCATCTCTTCCTCTGCCCCATGCTTGTACCTGCACCTGCACTCACATGGCAGCACATGGTTAAATGTTACTCACGTTCCTTTATGTGCCACTGTTTGGAGGGACAGGTTCAGTGCCTCAGATGGGAAACCACTGAGCTGCATGCCAACAACCTATGGCAATTCCATTTTTCCTCTTTCCTTCATGATGCTTTTCCTTTTAAAAAGAGTAAGGATTTTTCTTCTTTTCAGCAAACATCCACCCTGCAGCTTTTTTTTTCCAGCACAACAAGGTGGTGAATCTCACAGAGAGGTAAAGAGTGATAAGCACACAGTGCTCCTGCTTCTTGCAACCACAAGATGCTTCTATATCACCTCTTTGCTGAGGTTTACTCACGTGACAAGGATCAGGTGGGATGGTAACTCTTTTTTGGAGTAGGGACGGTTAATTAAACAGTTTTGCTCGGTGTCAAAATGTTTTTTTCACTCATTTCAGTCTGTTTTTATTTGGCTTCCTTGAAGCTCCTTAGAGAGTTGGGAAGGTACTCTGAGGAGGAAGAGAAGGTGCAGGGAAAGAGGGTAGAAACATACAGGTTTTCTGATGGATATTGCTTCCATTTTATCCCGCTAACACTATGTAGAAGTGGTCATATTAAGTCCTCAGTATTTCACTGGATGATGCTGGACCAGTTTTTAAAAGTACACATTTTCAGAATCATATATAGTTTCTAGCATTTGCAGACTCTATAAAAACTCTGTCTCTAACTTGCTTCCTTCTCATCTGTGAGCATACTTAATTCACAAAGCTTAATGAGTAATAATGTTGGAGTTTCTATCAGAACAAAATGCCTCTGTCCTCCTAAACATCCATGGATGCTTTTGAGATCAAATTTACTCCAGCAAGCTGTTGCAGTTCACACAAGTACTACTGCAATATAGATTTTTTTTTTTAGTGTATTTTCTCATACCTTTCCTCAACTTCAACCAAAGATCTAGATCCAAATGCAAAACCTGGAACATGGAAGGTATTTGTCTAACTCTTTGAAAGACTTAGACTTACTTCTCTAAAAACTGTGGAAACTTTCTTTTGAGATTGTTAGTGCTACAACTTATAAACTAATCAACATATTTATAGCTATCAAAATCAGCAGGATAAAATATCCATAAACTGCAAAAATATTGTTAACTTATGCAAATTATGAGACTGTAAACCCTAAATCAGGAAAAGTTTTCAGCATATTGACTACTCAAGTTTATTTCTTTGGTACTGATTTTCCAGTTTAAAGTTGGACTGTCTTTGACACTACCTTGAATGAGGGACCTGTGCTTTTCAGGTCACAGCTAAGGAGGTAATGTGACTAACTAACCAGAACAGCCATTAGACTTGTACTGAGGAGCTGACATTTCCTAATGTGAAACTGCTGCATTTCTCACCTTGCAAAAATTCTGTAAAACTTGTTTAGAGCTGCAGTGGATTACTTCTTGAGGCCAAAATCCATGTAGCTCACAGGCTTACATTTCAGGTCGCCCTATATCCACTTGCAGAATTTAACTGATGAAAACCAAGTACCTATCTTATTTATTTTTTCTCTGTATTTTTTTTCTATGATCGGATCCACAGATTCTCATCTTTTGCATTGTTTCTCTGCAAGCTCTTCAGCTTCTGCTTATAGCACATCCAATGTTAGTTATCATAGTTATTTGTTCCTTGTATTGTCCTTGTCTTTCCATTTGGTGAAAGTTTATTAAACAGAACGTAACAAATAACACCAGATCATCCATCCTACCTGCTACCTACCAGACTGAACACGGGTCAGCACAAGTAGAAAGAGACAGTGGCATAAATTGTAGACTGTGCTTCCTTTCCTATTACTTTCATCCAGACTCTGAACTTAGACTTGTTAACTGTGACTTTTTCAAGTAGTGATGTCCTGTGTGCCTCTTCTTCGCATACCAGCTAGCTGAATTCAATAGCGATTGGCTTAACTTGAATTAAATGTTAGTTTGCTTAACTACTTTTACAGATGTTGGTGAAAAACAAACCAGAGTTTCTCCTCCAAGGTTTGTGATTTGGGCTGGCATGAATGCCTCAAAAACCAAGGGGAAGCAGCAGTTCTCAGCATGTCCCTTGGCAGAGTAAAAAGCAAGACCAGTCTTTTGGTGAAGCGTGAAGATTTGCTGGCCTATCTCCAGTATGTGTTTGACATAGATCAGTGTAAGAGAATTGCCTTACAGGTAGGAAGGCAGGGGGACTTCTGATGCATCAGAGGGTTTTGCAGCTTGCATGGGGTGTGAAAACTAGGCTCCCTTTTCTCTGCAGCCAAGCCCTTGCATCAAGGGCAGAGGTAGCATCTGTTTTCTTTATGACGGGTCATCTATTACAGCAATACTTCACAAAGCAAAATTTACCTGCAGACACTATATTTCAGAGGACAGAGAAGAAATAATTCTCGCAGCTTCTAAGACAGGTCTGTGTCATGATCTTCACACAGTCTAAATTATCAGAGTAAATAACACAGTTAATGATATTAGCCTGATTTATGTGAATGAAGTCTAAATCTGACCAATTGCATCTTGGCTGTGGTGCACCCAGATGAGACATTTAACATGCTACACCTGTCATTTTACCTCAGATGCCTAGAAAATGTCACTAAAGCTTAAAAAAAAATTGACATCGTGAGCGAGTATCTCTCCATTACTGGCTAGATGTATTTTTCTCTTTTCAACATCATGAACAAGGAAGAAGATGGGAGCAATAGTAGATGACTGTATTTCCTGAGGAAACATGGCTGGAGCTACTCAGTGCTTCTAGCTCAAGCTTGTATAAATTGCTAAAGATAATTTAATTTTCCTATTAAAGCTTGACCCAAAGCTAAACAGAAATAATTTTTTGTCTTAGTAAGCACAGTGAAGGAATCCATCCACATTAGACAGTCATCATAGGGCTTTGGTGGAGAAAGCCTGTGCAGTAACAGGCTTATGTTTTTTCTCAAGATAAACTACGTATTAAACATCTTAGCAGAACATATATGAAAAATTTGGCCAGAGACACATTCATGTCTATCAAAACTGAACTTGTATTACATATGTTAAATCCTCTCACACTTTTGGAGTGGAGATGAACCTCCTGCTATAAAGGAGATTGTGCTTCCTTTCTAGAAAGGAACATAAACTAGACTTTGTTGCATAAAAGTCTAAAAATAAGCACAAGATTAGTTTAGGTTCCTGTTTCCAAGAATCTTAGCTTCAATTTCTGCATTCAACAGCTTGGTAGCTTGCTATTCTTTTTATTCTGGATTAGCAGTCTTTGGCTTTCTATCTTACATAGGTAGTCATGTCAAATTGAAGGGTGAGACTTAGAATAAAACAACGCTAAAGACAGGTTATAGACAAAATTTACGTAGTACTAGGAATTAAACCTCTGTGGAATGCATATGTACAGTGTTGTATTTCTGTGAAGAAATATATCCACATTAAATAATGTAGGTTTTAGAAAAAAGAAAGCTGGAGTCTTAATAAAAGCTAAAAACCCCTCTCACATTGTAAAGATGGAAATCTCTCAACATGAAGGCTTGTGGGGTCACATTCTAATGCTCTCAATAATAATTACATAAATCTGGATTAAATTATCTGAAATCAATGGATTTGGTTTATTGGAGCAACAGGGGGAAAAAGCAGCCTGCTGGATAGCTGATGTTAATGCACATCTATCTAGGCAATTTCAAGATAAAGGAAACATCTGAGACATGGGATGCAATCTCTTATAATGATTAATACGTGATAAAATCAATAAGTTCAAACTTCCAACTTAGATATTGCATTTAGATTCCAGAACAATATAAAGAAATTTATTCTGAATACCCAAACTTTAAGAGAATATTGCCCATAAAAATGTATAGAGAATAGTAAATATTATTTATAAATTATTTTGTCATATTCTTTACTGTACAAAAGTTTCACACATGAAACAGGCAACATCGAGATACCATATAGAGCAATTGCAATCTACTATAATCCAGAAGGAAATGACCGAGTATAGAGAAAGCAAAAGAATAATTAACACAATATGAATGATGTTAAGTCATTGAAAGGCCTACTGTAATATTTTTTTTCATTTGTTTTCCCTTTTTCAGGTTTCCTTAAAAGAAAACTAGATATGAATTAACTGATTTCTGTGAGTTATGTTGCAAATATTATTAAAATAAAAATAAAAAAAAATTTAAACACAAAAAAAGACTAAAATATTTTCAGCAATCATTTATGTAGTTTTATTGAAGTCTTAAGCCTCAGTAGTTTTTCTTTCTGTATATGACGGAATGTGCATTTGCTTGCTGAGAGTACAGATGAAGTAGATATTCTTCTTGAATAACAGACTTGACTACCTGAGGAATTTAATTCTCAATGTATTAAATCTCTGCTAGAATTAAATTTAAAAACAAAACATGCTTTCTTTTTTTCCCGTGTATATTTCTCTATTTTCAGCCTGTTGTGGAACAATTAAAGCAAATTTTCGGAGGCCTTGTTAAAGTGAGTTGACCTTGTGGAACTTCCCCCTGCCTTCAGGTTGTAGTACTCAACACCTCCAAAATGCAGGGTCTGAGGGTATTGTCTGAATTATGTCATTTTCAACAGTCAGGCATGCAAACTGCCTACATAAAAATGGAGACTTTTACGTGAATTAAGCTAGTGAGAAGTACCATCATCACTGGCTGAATTTCTCAATTCCTTTTGGTGCCAGCAGAAATGAAAGAGGTTGTGAAATCCCAGGATATCAGAGAGTAAGTGATTTCTGTAAGAAGCTGTAAAATTGCATCAGAGAGTTTTGTGGGAGAAAGGCTGGTATGGGCGTTACTTTAGTCTAGAGGACAATCCCAAAAAGGGCCTGTGTCCTGCACCTCTGGGGATGGCAATTTCCCAGAGGTTAGACTTCCTCAAAGGCATCTTTCCCACTACTGCTTTGGCCAAAAGACCTGGGCTGAACGGTTTATCCTCTGTGCTGAACTCAGAAAACAAAGAACTCAAAAGATGGAGACACCTGAAAAAATGTGGGTTGTGTTCCTCTGAGCACCCACCTTTTCCAAAGAGGTCAATATACTAATAATTCACTCTGTTGTAAGAAAATCTTTATTAAGGCCAAAATACCACTGGAAAAAAATATAAATCATTCTTAAACTGAAGAATAATGTCAAGCAGGGGAATAAATGTAAACTGACACATAAATTACAATGACAAAATATGTATAAAATTAGCAATACAATGTGATTTATGAGAGTACAGCCTGTGATCACATGATTCAACATGTTAGCAGGTTCAACAAACATATAATAAAGCCAGGTTTTCCAGAGCGACCTATTTGGAAAACATATTGTTATTATTAGTTTGCTAGTGCATTCACTGAATATAAATCAGTCTCTTCACTGTGGGTGCTGACGGTGACAGTTCTGAACATAACAAAACGTTATGATAACAGAGCATCAGCAGTCCCACTTGTGGTATCCATTTATCGTTTGTATGTTTGGGGTTTTTGACCAAGACAACTTGCAAAGACAGCAACTTTCTGCAGTCTTACTGTGACCTTCCTCTTGTTATGCATCTTTTTCCTTTAGCCCTCACTCAATATTAATTACCTTCTGCTTTGCACATCATTAACTTGGCTTCTTCTATATGGGAAAAAAATTGTAAGCTTGTGATTTTATTACAATAGGACTTGATGTTATGTTTGAGAACAGCTTTGTGGAAGACCTGTGCCAACAGTCATCTAAGGCATGGATGTATTTTATTGCTGGAAGGCTTCCTTTCACCAGGGTACAAAACCTCACCAAGTGCTGAAGTACAACCTAGCTGTTTGAGATGAACATCCTTGGCTTGACAGTGTTGCGAAGATTAGCCAGGGGGTTGTGCAAAGGTGAGGGCTTTGAGGACAACTCATTGTGGCTCATTTTTACAGGTGAGGTTTGCAGAGGGGATACTTATCCAAAATACATATCAATTGGAGGGATGAGGCTGATATGCACCTTAGCTATCATTGGCCTCAATCTTGTCTATGTTAAAGTTTTTTAAATTGCTCTCAATACTTGCCCAGTGCCAGCACACAAAACAACTGTGTACATGGCCAGGGGATCAGTCATGTCACCAGTGTCACACCACTGTCAAACAGAGGGCAAAAAAGACGAGAGTTTCGAACAACATCCAGGCAGGGTGTCTGAAGTATCCTCCCTCCAGCCTCTGAAGATGGCACTAGATATTCTCTCCTTTTGGCTTTCTAGACCCCTTCAAGTAGGTCAGAAGTAATTTGGCGTGGCTGGAAGAAAGACGTGCAGGCTGTGAAGCTGACATTATCTTCCCTGCTTACATGCCCCAGAATGGATCCGCAGGCTTATGGTGCCTCTTTGCTCCCTTGAACAGGAGGGATATCATGGATTTGTGCTGATGATTCCCAATGAGTTCAATGATTCAAAGTAGGAAAGAAAATAATTAGAAAGGTCAACCAGTCTTACCACTTCTTTTATTCTCCTGAGTCTCTGGAGCTGTGCTATTGTGTTCATGTGCTATGGTGAATGAACACAGTAAAAAATTTATGCTGTGCACTAATGAGTACTTCCAAAGTAGGCAAATTTAACTAAATTACAAGATAAAGTCATAAAGAGGACCCTATCCTGCTCTAATTCAGAATACTTACAAATTTCAGTAGTAAATTTGAGAATGGTTTACAATTCCACACTTTCATTTTGAAGTTCTGGACAATGTCCACAGTCAAAAATAAAAGCCATTTTCTTACACAAATACACTCTCATCTCAGCTTCAAATTGGACATCAAAAGATCCCAAAATTTCTTCTGAAAAAAAAATAAGATATTAGGTGCAGAAACATCCTTCTCTGTGTCCCCATAATCTTTTCATTACCAGCTCTATGGCTGGTTTCACTGCCCTCCCAGTGCTGGGACCAGCTAAGCAGGGTAGAGCAAAATGCAGCTGCTTGACTTTGGGGGGGTTTGATAAGTGATCTGTAGATTTCAGAGGTTGTAGTGGTTCTCTATGTTACAGCTACTGTTTGGGGAAAAAAGAGTTGCATTTTTTGTCTTTCCTGCAAAGTTTCATGAATGAAATGTGTGAAAACAGAGTGAATGAAGCTGGAGATAGAGCAAACAAATAAAGAAAACCCTTACATGGCCTCAAAAAACTCCATTTGCCCCCCATAACATTATTTGTTTTCTTGCTTCATAAAATAAAATAGGTTCTTTCTTTCTTCCTTGTTCTTATTTTAGTTTAGAGTGATTTTAATTTTTTTTTAGAGGACAGCTGTTTGTCATACTCTGAAGGTTAAAGTCAGACTTAAGCAGCTTACCCTGAAGAATGAAATGTAAAGTGAGGATTTTTTCAGCACATAGACAAGTATTTTATATACTGTGATTTTGGTAGGAGGTTATTTTTTTTTAAACAGTTCATAAAGTGACTGTTGTGACCGGAAATTATTTCTAGAAGTCAACTACTAGCTGCTTTCTCCCTCCTGCTCTCATTTATACTTTCTCTATAAGTTTAGTGAAATAAATACTGCTGAAAAAAAAAAATATTTTTTTTTTCTAATTCACTAATAGGAACATAAGAACAAATTAACCAAAAGTTAGTGAAGTTTCACTGTGTTACCCATTACTGTGTCTGTCTTTCTAGTCTTTGTTTTTTTTTTTTTTAAATTTCATTGTGGATATTATGATTTTCTTTCCTTCATATTTTAAAACTTTCTTCAAGCAACACAAGCTAAAGGCAAAGGTAAAAATTTTTAATTCCCTGTGAAAAAAGCCATCTTGTTTCCATCTTTCTCTTCCTTCCTAATGATGATGATCTCACTCCTTTTCTGTAGTTGAAAACCACATTTGTGGCTACCAGTCAGCTGCAGGCTTTTGGCCAAGCATCACTCATGTCTTCAGCCTTCTATGCCACTAATGATCCCTGAAATCCTTTTGGGGTTACAACATCTACACCTTCACAACTAGACAGCTAAGGAAAAATAAAGTAGGCAAAGCTTGCTGAATTATTTTGGTATTTAAACTACTTTCCTGCACTGAGAGTGCATGAATATCAGTTCCACTTAGAAGAAAGTCAGTAATGAAGTAATCAGTGTCTTGTGTCAGTGCATCACACTGAGCTGTCAGAAGCTGTCTGGTGGCTCTTGCTCCTCTGTTTTCATTTCTCACTGTTCTCGTGTCTTCTAACTTCCCTTCCACTCTGATGGTCAGAGCAACTCAACCTAAATGCTTTTTTACAGACTCCAGATGTGCTACTGAGATGTTTAACATCTTCCATCATCCCAGACATTGAACTGGATAAATAAAGAAAAATACAATCATACAGCAGAGAAAAGTAAGGGGAAAACCTCCACAGGGTAACAATTCTAAAGGCTGGGAAAAGTGCATCTGAGAGGGACAAGACACTTACATACTGTCTATAATTCTCATTTAATCAAAACCTGGTCTAGAGCAGTTGTAGCCTCCTGTGATATTTTGTAATACACAATGGCACAACTGAAACTGTCTCTATCAACACAATCTTAAATTTCTTTTTTATTTAAAACAAAGTAAGGCAATACATTTGCACAGGAACTAATTAGCATTAACACAGGAAATTCTGAAAACCAGCCAACAGAGAACAGAGCATCAAGATTAAAAAAAAAAAAAAAAGATTAAGAAGATTATTGACAGGAATTTTTGTTCCCTGTGGAGTCATTTAACAGAAACAAAACCAATTCTGTTCATTAATTTTTAGAATTGGAGACTTATCACGTTTTAGGAGATGGGAAGCCAAAGAAATGACAAAATCATGAGCTTAAAGTGATGTAAAAATAAGTGAGCAAGTGTTGAATTGAGAAAGACTCACTTTCTACCTGCCACATCCATTGTGACTCCCTAGGTATTTTCTTCTGAGAAGGAATCAAAATCCACATGGTGGCTTACCATCATAAAATAACTATAATTTGACACAGATAGATACTTTGCTGTTTCCATTATATCGTTAAATCAATTTGGAGCTGCTGCAAACCGATTTGCCCAGGGAACAATGTATTCCTCTGCCAGTCTTGTTTCCTAGCTTTATTAAACTGTGAATACAAGAATCATGCATGACCTGCAAGGGTTATAAGGTCAGCTGGGTTACATCACTATTGGTATGCGAACCAGCTGTCAAAAATGCAATAACAATACACTCTGGGAGATTATGGAGCTGGAGGACTCTAACATATGTAAAGCACAGAGGGTGATTTTTCAAAGAGGTGTGTGCTGTCATCAACATTGGACAGCAGAGCAACTGAATTCCTTCAGTGAATTTTCAGAATGTGCCTTTGTAGCACTAAGACACAAGCACCCTTCTTAATTCAGCCTTTTTTATTTAAAAAATACAATTTTTGTAGGAAGCTATTGACAGTTTCAGCTTTTTAATTAACTGACTCCTGGTAGGAAAATTCTCACTGCTTTTCATGTCATATTAAGCACTGTCTCCAGACTACTCAGAAGTCTGTACTACTTCTGCAGCTCAAATGCTGCAAAACAAACTGCTAACCCGCTACAGCAGAGCAGAGAGTTCAGTGAAAATCAGAAGTGAAAATAGCTAGCAGATATACTAATTATGCCAGAACCATAAAATAATAGAATGGTTTGGTTGGAAAGGACTTTTCAAGGTCATCTAGTCCAACCCACCTGAAGTGAGCAGGGACATCTTCAACTAGATCAGGTTGCTCAGAGTCCAACCTGACCTGGAATGTTTCCAAGGATTGGGCATCTACCACCTCTCTGGACAACATATTCTAGTGTTTCACCACCCTCACTGTAAAAAATTTCTTCCTTATGTCTAGTCTAAACCTACACTCCTTGAGTTTTAAAGCCATTACCCCTTGCCCTGTCATAACAGGCCCTGCTAAAAAGACTGTCCCTATCTTTCCTATGTACCCCCCTTTAAGTACTGGAAAGCCGCAATAAGGTCTCCTCAGAGCCTTCTCTTCTGCAGGATGAGCAATCCCAAATCTCTCAGCCATTCTTCACAGGAGAGGTGTTTCAGTCCTCTGATCATTTCTGTGTCCCTCCTCTGGACCTAATCCAACAACTTCATGTCCTTCATGACTTGAGAACTTCAGAGCTGGACACAGTACGCCAGGTGAGATCTCATCAGAGTGGAGTAGAGGGGCAGAATCACCTCCCTCTTCCTGCTGGCCATGCTTCTTTTGTTGCAGCCCAGGATGCAATTGGCCTTCTGCAAACGATCATTACTGGCTCATGTCCAGCTTTTCATCCACCAGTACCCCCAAGTCCTCCTCTGCAGGGCTTCTCTCAATCCCATCATCTCCCAGCTGGTAATGATGTCAAGTAATGGAACTGGAAAGCCTTTTGTGATCTTGTGTTTAACACTGTCACCGGCCCATCATGCAATGACAGTCATTAGCTTTTGCTGAAGGAAATGCTCAAAGCGGACACTGAAACTTCAATATGACTTTTCTGAATTCTGTGTAAGTCTTTGCAATGTGATTTTGCTACACATTACTTCAGAATGGGTGATGTTGCTTATGCCCTTAGTTACCCTCTTGAAACAGGGCTTTAATTTCTTAGTTGCTGACGGACTCCTAGTGCAATTTTCTTAGATAAAGTTTTCATTTTTCTTTGATTTGCAGTCTGCTTTGTCAAGCTGTTGTGTTCTGTCTTTCTTTTTTGTAAACACAGTAACGGTAATGACATTGTATAGTGTACCTTAAAGTGTTATCCAACCTCTATTGAAATCCTGATCCTTGAGGGCAGTTTATTTCCTGTACATACACGTATCTCACTAGCAGCTGTTCCCAAATATATTGAAGTCTCTTATTTTCAGGTTTTTCCCACTGCTCTCCCATGCCTTTCTTTTTTTCCTACTGACAACCATGTCACATAAAAATGTTATAAGATAAGCTTATAATGGCTTTGAAATGTATCATAACAGTGGAAAAAGGCTGACTTGTTGCTTATGCTAAACTAGCAATTTTTGGCAAACAAGTTATGAATAAAACCAACCATAAATCTTTGAATTTTTGTTGTTTGAGTGACACAAATGCAAACCTCTACAAGAAGAATGAGCATTTTTTAAAAAATATATTTTTTTGGCTACAAAATGGAGGTAGAAGACTGTGTATGCATGAAGAACTAAAACTTTTAATAAGAAAAATGTATGTCTTTATTAGAGTATTCAGTTTAGAAACAGCATAAATCAATACATGAACATTGTTGCCACATTAATGATTTTTAGCTACAAAAACTACAGTAAGTTAATAAACGTCAAGTACTTTACCTACATTAACTTGCTAGAAATATCAGGTCCTCCATTTGAGCAGCAATGAGTGAATGACAAGAAAATGCAAAGCATTAGTCATACTGAATAGTTTATAAATGCCATGTAGAATCAATTGCAGGAAACTCTTTGGTAAATATTATAAACAAGAAGTGTATTTGTAGAAATTTAGCTGGCTTACTGGCAGAAAGATGGGCGACATTTGTGGGTATTCTTTGCAAAGAGTCATTCAACCAGATGTACTATGCACATATTCAAAGATATTTTCCTTACAAACTGAATTATACTTTTCTTATTTTCATCTTATTTTTCCTGATTGCTCGCTCTTCCACCATCATGGTATCCCCACTTCCTTTAGGGTTATCACTTTTCCAGTATTTGCAACGTGTTATTGTGTCCCCTTGTTAATCATCACCTAGACACGTTACACACGTAGCTGTTTTAGGAGAGTCCAAAGCTTCCCACTATAGGAATACTCCCAGCTTCTTTCACCAAGAAAAATGCTTCAGGTCTTAACTCTGGACTTGGCTTCCAAGAATACTTGCCTTGTCCTAGCTTTCAGTAGTGTAGATACCTACTGCAAATACCACCATCATTATTCATAATGGTAGGAAATGGAAGTCTTTAAACACAGATTTTCAGACTTGCCTCCATACTACATAACTCAGAGAATATTTTTCACCAGACAAATTCAGTGAAGTATTTTATATTTTTTGTATGGTGAGGAGAAGATTAGTATCAAATTTTGCTTTTGACCAAAATACTGGGAAAAAAATAGATTACATTAAAGTACTGAGAAGTTCTCTCCTGCACACTATTTTTATTTTCAGAATTATCCGAATATTTAAAAGGAACTGCAAGGAACAATAAAAAAAAAAAAAGATTAAAGATCCTGCAAATGATACAGCAGGGGACTGAAGAAAAATTTTAAAGTTCCTGATTCGAGTCATATGATACAGACAAAATATGCTCCCCAGCTTCCTGATGGAGTTCTGATCTAGCTTATACTTGTATATCATAGAATCATAGAATATTTGAGGTTGGAAGGGACCTTAAAAACCATCTTGTTCCAGCCCCCCACCATAGACCAGGACACCTTGCACTAGACCAGGTTGTGCAAGGCCTCATCCAGCCTTGTCTTGAACACATCCAGTGACGGAGCATCCACAACTTCCCTGGGCAACCTATGCCAGTGTCTCACCACCCTCACAGTGAAGAACTTCTTCCTAATTCCTAATCTAAATCTACCCTCTCCCAGTGTGAAGCTATTACCCCTAATCCTATTCTAGCAAGGACTTCCTTGCTGATCCATGCATGCCTCCTGGCATTCTTGCCTGCCTTCCTCTTTTTTGGAAGACATTGCTCCTAGGCTTGGAAAAGGTGGTTCTTGAATATTGACCAGCTTTGTTGGACCTATCTCCCTTCCAAGACATTACCCTATGGCATTCTACTAAGTAGATCCCTTGAGAGGTCAAAGTCTCCCCTCCTAAAGTCCAGGGTAGTAAGCTTGCTGTGCACCTTCCTCACTGCCCTAAGAATCTTGAGCTCCACCATTTAGTGGTCACTGCAGCCAAGGCTACCCTTGAGATTCACATTACCCACCCACCCCTCCTTGTTGGTGAGAACAAGGTCCAGCATGGCACCTTTTCTCATTAGTTCCTCTACTACTTGTAGAAGGAAATTGTTGTCAGTGCATTCCAGGAACCTCCTGGATTGCTGGTGGCCTGCTGTGATGTCCATCCAACATATATCAGGGTGATTGAAATCCCCCATTGAGGACCAGAGCTTGTGAATGTGAACTGCTCCTCTCTCTATAGAGGGCCCCATCTGCTGGGTCTCTTATAGC